>NC_092065.1:3207500-3365000 GCF_039877785.1 Chaetodon trifascialis | reverse complement strand
TATTATTTCTGTTTTAGCTGTTTTCAGTGGGCACCATTTGCCACAAACCTAGGACTGCCACTGGTTAAACAACCCCAGTTTGACATACTGACTGTTGGATAAGCAGGTTATGACAACTGACCATCACTTGTCAATCTCCAGAGTACACTGCTGTAACAATAGCATACCTTCCTTCTCACCTTTTTCCAAAAAAGCACTGTCAATCAATTTTGCACCTTTCTAACATTAGAGGATTTGTGACAGACTGTTAAAAAGTGATTTTTAGCACCAGCATTATCCTCCCTTTAGTCAGTATGTGCTTGTTTCTGTCATTGGCCTCATTCGTAACTTGTTTTTTGTAACAAATTAAAGGGTATGCGTAAGGCTAATGTACCAACGAGTACTCATTGTTCGCTGATCTCATTGTCTGTGCTCTCTGTAACTGCAGAAATCACTGGTTAAAAATACTTTTGAGGTCCTTTTTATAATATTCTGTGGTGAAGCAGAATGCCTCTTGCAGATTCTGGGTAAAACCACCAAAAGAATACAAAAACTGGTCTGCAGAAAACAAAATACCACACCACTGTGGCTTTGCTTCACTGTTGTGCCAAAAGCAATGAATTTCTGTTTGACAAAAACAGAAGAAATCAGACTCTGAGGAAAGCGGGAGATACAAGTAATGCCACTCACCATTTTGAGAGGCCAAAAGCAGCTTGAGTGACTGTGATGGAGTTCGGGATGAAGTGAGTCAGGCTTTGTACTCCAAGTTTAATATCCTTGTTGTTTCAGGAGTGCCTCATTGTGTAACCGATTCCTTACGGTTTGGCTTTATGTCCAAACTGCCAACAATTAAGTACAAAATGCTTCTTCGCCTGCTGCTGTCCAAGCTCATACAGACTAAAGAAACCATCTACTAAAAAATGTGTCTGGCCTTTGGCCCTTAAGTACAGTGGACATGCTCTGCATCGGCGACTCGACGGTGCCGTGCTGCTCATGTCCTCTCATTGAGCTGGAGACTGGCAGGAGGAGACAGCGGTCACAGTCTCACCACAGAGCTGTCATGTGGAGAGCAGAGCAGAGCAGGATGGGTACTGTATGGGTGGTTGGGTGGGAACATGCTGGAAGCAGGCTGTGCTGAGCCATGGACCCGACATTCCCATCCCACACATAGTGGGCTGGCTCAAAGTGGGCCCTTGTACTTGGACAGAGAGACCCACTCAGGGCAGCAGATAATGCCTGATGAACTGCTACAGTCTGAACATTTGGTGAGTCAGCTGAAGGAAGCTTTTACACAATCGTAGTTACAACTCTCTCCAAAGTTATGTCATTGTTGGTACAATACTCAATAGACCTATACCCTTTTTACTGACTTGATTCAGCACTTTATAGGACGTTCTGTAAACCCAGTGAATGCGAAGTAACAATCACGCATCATACACTGAAGGAGATTTATACAAGGTCATATGCTAGTTTTGCTGTGAAAAGACATTTCAATTGCTCCAAAATAGAGTAAAACTTGTTCGAACAATAATGTAGAGGGAGCCAAGAAATAGATTATGGCACAGGATGTGATGAAACAAACACTTTGCTAATGTTGCTAGCATGAATTGAATATGTACTGAAACCATCTGGCACAAACAACATAGGTCTCAACCATAATAATTCCTGATGTGATGAACTTTCAGATGTCTTCACTGTTTGGAAAAAGTGACAATAACGTGCAAAAATGGAGCACAGTACTGAACAATCTGTGGTGCATTTGGAAGTGTAATGTAATGTAAGCTAATGTATTGTAAGCTAACATCCCATAAGCTAATGTCACATAAGCTTACATCAGGTTATCTTAGTTAGCAGGAGTTTACAACAGATGCAGATGATGACTTGATAATTCTGTCATAAAGAACTAAAATGTCCGTCTGCCTCTTCTACATGAACCAGACATTGGAAGGACATGTTTGTTCTCTCCAGACACAACAGTCCTTCACTATCTCAGTAAGTCTAAATGCAGTACATTCCACAGATAACATTGGTGTGGCCAACTTATTTTAGGTTGGGTTGTTTTGCCAGGCTGACACTCAGCTAAAATATGTTTGCTAGTTAGTAAGTACAGCATCTATAGCACCACTGGAGGAGGCTAACTGGAGGCCAGCGCCTTTCACTTGCTCCAATTTTCCCAGGCCATCCAAGGATCTGAATGACCTTCTGAGCAAACTTTTTGGCTACAAGCCAAACCTCGAGGCTACCAGCAGTCCATTCAGCACTGGGGAACATAGAACTGACGCTGAGACACGTCAGTTAGTTTTGTCCATGTCCAGATAAACTTCTCAAACTATCATACAATTCTCCACTGGCCATTTTTTAAAATATAGTGCAATAAAAAAAATGCTTTGTTCTACCATCCTCGGACTCTGAGAGCTCTGCCAGATGTTGCATACAAAGCCATACTTTGGTGGAAGGTATGGAGTTGGATGACCAGAGGTGGATTCTGCTGTAGGTTTTGGTTTGAGAAGTTTTATGATGATTTTTGATGATTATGCATTCCAGTGTGTAAAACAATAAAGTTTCACAATCATCTTTTAAAAACTGGAATTTGTTTTATGAAGCTACCAGAGTAATCTACTCTGAAAATAAATTGCAAGTATAGTACTGTGAACTATGTTAAAACTTGACATTTGATAATTTTGTCCATGTACACTCACATGGACATTTAATGAATCCTGGATTAAAATAGCTCTGCCTCTGCCTACATCCAGGTCTTCCGGTTGTCTGTAAAATAGCACATCCTTCAGATTTCATCTCAATTATTTCTGACACTGAAGTAAAACACAGTGGGAACTACCACTGAAAACACTGATAGCTCCCATTGTTAACTCTGGATTCTTATCATCACTAAGTTTTCTTGGCATGCGTGGCACATGCAGTACAAAAACCATAAAATAACGCTTGAATTTGCCTTTAAAGAGACGCAACAGCATATTTCACGGCAGCGCCACTGCAGCTGTGTGGCTAATGATGGAAAAACAGTGTCAACGTCTTGACATGTCTCAGGGTGATGGTGACAGGGGCTTCAGGAGCGTCACAGGTTTGAGTGGGACACACCGTGATGTCAGGAATGAATGTGGAGGAGGAGGAGGAGGAGGATGGAGAGGGAGCACCGCTCCGGTTTCCACATATTTCTACTGTGAAAAGTGGCTGTTCAGTGTTTGGGAAGGAGATTGAAAGAGTTGAGAAAGAAGTGGAGAAAATGACAAGTGTGAATGTGGGAGATGGATTGTGGGTAAAGCAGATAACAACACAAGACTGTACAAACATTCGTATTACGTTAATGGTTCGTTATGGGTATGACCTATAAACTTCAGCCAGGTGTGCACGCAGTATGTGGATATAGAAGTTTTATTTCTGGACTGCATGATTGCACTTCTTAACACTGCCATCCTTATCATCTGAATGCTTCATAAGATGCTGCTACGACAACTTAACCGCAACACACCTAATTCAGGTCTGGTGTTGGACTATTGTTGCATGTCGTTCATCCTTTCTCTCCCTTCATTTCTTATAAACTTCCCACTGTCTGCTGTCAAGGCAAAAGCCTCACAAAATAAAGTGTTTGCTAAGAGCAGCCAGGGCCATTATTTAACTGATCACTCGAGCTAAATGTTGTTCATATTCTCTTTAATCCCCCACTAACATCTTTCAATGCCACGCTTAAATAATTTAGCTTTGACTCAAAAGTGAAACCAGACATACAACTGCTTCAACTCTATTATCCTGCAGAAAATCTGGTTTGCGACGATGCATTAAAACATATAAATCATAAGAAAGCAAATGACAATGAACAACAAATATATCAAATATGGGCTGCACTGGACTGAATTTATGTAGAGCTTTTTTATCCAAAGCACTTTGCAATTTGCTTCCCATTAATCCATTCACACACTCACACACACACCTTTTGTCGCGAGCAACCATGCATCCATGTGGGCAGGAGGAGTTGGGGATAAAGTGCTCAAGAACAACACCAAATATAGAGCCAAATGAGTGCAAATCTTTCAGTGGCTAAAGGAATAAAAGAGACTCTAAAGTGCTGCATGCAGTACATTGACAAGTGATCAATATGAGTCATCTTTCCAGTGTCTTTCCAATTTACGGTTTTAATAGAACAACAGAACATGAAAACAGGAAAGATGGGAGAATTAGAGGTTATCAAAAGTTTCTCCAGGGAAGGCACAGATTTTAAATAGTTCTCTTTCTGTGGAGATGAAAGTGTTGGAAAGTTAACACCAGTGGAGAGCGAGGGCGGATGAGCTGAGAAAGCATTAGAATGTCTCCTTAATGGCTCATTTAAGTCTTCCTGACTTTAAAATCCATTTGGGAAAAGGAGAGAGCAGGTTATCACTCAGTATCTGTCACCAGCCTCTACAGAGAAGACGGACTTGCTTGACATATGAAATGCTCTCCAAAACAGTGTACCTGACAGCGGTTTTGCTCCATTGTACTTCTGTCACTCATTCTGCACCCAACCACTGTTACCGGATGTACACTGGATCTCAAGGCACAAGAGGAAACTTCACACTTTGGCAGTCGTCTTTCTCTTTTGTCTACTTTTTCCAAGCAGCAATAGACTTTACGGCATGGATATTCAGAAAAAAAAAAGTTATTTTCCAGCATTTGTGCAGTCATCTCATGCCACGTGATAACAAAAGCATACAATACAATGCTTTTCCAACTTAACATGACACATATCGCTATTCTTAGCAGTGCATACAGTAAAAGCACTCTATAAAAAGTTAACCATAAATTAGGCCTGTTTTGGTTTTGTTTTGCGCGCCATAATTGCCCTCTTGTCTCTGTATGCACCAGTTTGGGAGATGAAAACTTTTTAAATCCTTCCCCAACATACTCCTGACAGGGCTGAACGAGAAGATTCCCTTGTAAGGCCAAAAACTGGGCAATCTATTTGGGTCTGTGATCGTTCTTTCCTTTGGCATAATAATATGGACGTGCCCTCATGGGGTTCCTAGGCAACCTGTGCTTATGGAGATGAGATCAGACAGGGTCAAGTTGCACACACGCATAGAGAAACACACATACACAAAGACCTGCAACCCCAACCACGGTCGGAGATCAACCACCCTGTTGAATGTCACACTAATAAAAGTGGACAGATCGCTACAACTGATAGCATTTACACTTCAAGGCAGCAATAATAACATCAGCCCCTCATTCCTCAGACGCCAAAGGAGCCTGAGACACATTTTCCCTCCCAAAAAAAGATGAAATTCAGCTGCATAAATAACTATATTGCTTCACCACAAGTCTGCTAAAGTGAACACACTGTCGTCTTGGTTCTTTATGGTCAGCTATAAAAGTACCCGTAATTCTCATTTTCAAGAAAAAAAAAAAACAAAAAAAAAACAGATGATAGCAGCACTGTACCTCCTAAGAGCTCAACTGGCCCCAACTTGTTACGCCAAGGTAAATATCCAAATGCATTTTAAGCTTCCAGTTCCATCGACAGTCAGCAGAATAAATAACAGGAGGATATCAGCTGGTGAAGAGGCAACACTCAGAGGTTACAAAAGGCTTCGGAGTGGAGCTCAGTAGCTTCGGGAGCAGCTCCAACAGACCAAAGACACTGGAACTAGATGCTGGCTCCGACTGGCTCAGTGAAGGGGATCGTGTGGGTACCTGACACCGGTGAGCAAAACATCAGGAGTTGCTTAATAATGAATGAGAGAGGCCTGTAGAGAGGCAGCACACACACATATACCACATGGCTAACAGGGAGTCACACTGGCATAATTGGAGACAGGCTTACAGGTAAAAGCAGGGTATATAACCACAATCAGTCTGAGCAACTTGACACATGTTGCTAACAATGTACTCTGTCATCACCCTGCAGCACTCCACACTTTACACAGCGGGACACAAGTGTGTTTAGTGCTAGTTTATACTCAGACAGATTCTGTCTAGTCTTGCTAAGCTTAAATTTCAGTGCAATGGCATTAAAAAAGAGACATGACTGAGGACATCAGGTGAGACTGAAAATCTGCAAGATCAGTCAGTTACAACCAACTGCTGTGCCCAAAATAAAACAAGATTGAGGGGTGTTGTCATGTATGACTTCTACCACACCCACCTCAGAATCAAAAACATGATTGGCCAAGATGTAGTCCTCGTGGCAAAGAAGAGGGGAAAACCCAATCAGAGCCAAGCGCGGCCAGCAACGAACAACAAAAGTTAGAACCGCTTTTCTCCGATGAAACATGGGATGAGTCACCACGGAGCCGAGAAGATATCAACAAACACTGAGGTTAAGGCCAGCAGACAGGAGTGCATCCATTTGAAAACCTGTGGTTTTGGCTGGCTGGGTCTTTGTCAAAGCCCCGATAAGTCAATGCAGAACACCAAACCAAAAATCCAAACACAACACAAATGGTGTCCCTTAAAAGTGCTGAAGGATTTGTGTAAAACATAACATTCAGGGGTTTTTCAGCCCTGGCAACACACTGAGGCAATGCTAAGTTTCCCCGAGGACCACATGCTGAAACATTTTTAGAGAAATGCAGTTTGTGCATTGAAATCCCAAATATATTGCACAACACAGAAGAGCAAATACTCCAGGTCAGGACTCGCTGATATCCCACGAGTATCCAGTTTTTGGAGCATCTTGGTGATGTTTGAGACAGCTAGATGTGTTAGCTGGAGTGGGATGCACATCCACAGGCCCACTGCAGTGTTTTAGTTGCCTAACCATAGATATATGTAACCAGATGGTGATATTTGATTGTTTCTTTTCTGTGTCCCATCTGTCTTTTATTGATTAGCAGGCATGGCGATCGCGGCAGGTGTGTGGCACGCCCCTTACCGGCACCGGTAGTGCAGTCGCGTATTATTGGCCGCTAATGCGGACCTGTTAAATACCGGCCATCCGGTTAGTCTCTCTCTCTCTCCTCCTCTGAAACGGGTGCTGGCTGGCGTGCAGCTCCGCTGAGCTGGCGTGGTATGTGCAGTCTTCTTCAGGTATGTAGCACAGTCTGAAGTTTGGATAATGCTATAAGGTGCCGTGTTGACAGCTCTTTGTTTTTAGGTTGGCGTGTTGGGCCTGGTTGGTGTGTGCGTGTCCCCTTCTGGTTAGCCGCCGCTGCTAACAGCTAGCGGAGCGAGGTGTACTAGCTACAACTAACACAGGTATACCGTGGCACAAACTCAGTGCTCCATTTATCTGCCAGTGCATATTTAAGGTCGCTAACAGCTGGCTTTGTTTCTTTTAAAGCTTGCCTGGCGTTAAGCTGTTTGCCCTGCCTTGCCTCTCTTTTGTCCTTTTGGCTCCTTGTGTTTTTTTGTTGTTGCCTCTGGTCTCTGCCTCGTGTGCCTCGTGGTCGAGGTGCTGTACCGCTCTGCTTGGTTACGTTGGTGTCTCTCTTTACCGCAGTGTGGTAGTCGAAGTGTGCTGATCCAGGTCGTGGTTTCAGGATTTAGGTTTTATCACAGCCGTTGTAGGTAGGGGCCTGCCAAACTCCTGCATGGGTGCATGCCTTTTGTTTATTTTCCTTTGGGATTGATTTGAGTTATTAGTTAATTTGTATATAGGTAGCCTATTTGATTTCTTGTATTTCTTTTTTTGTGTGTGTGTGATTATTTGAGTGTGCAGGGACCTCTGCCGCAGCTAGCTGTGGCCTGCCTTTCCTCCGAGCTAACTCAGTGGCTTATTGCACTAGCTGAACATCATACACTGCAGGGGTAAAAGGGAACCACACCAACGTTTTTTTTTAAAGAATAAACATAATTTATTAAATGAATATTTTATTGTGATTAATAAAGGTTGTTGAACTACTTGGAAATGTGCCTATATTCATTTGTGCACTTACCTGTGCATGGGCTGTTTCGGGAAACCCTCTCAGGGAAGTTAAAGTTAAACGAGTATATTCTTTAGGTGCAAGTCCTAAGGTGGCGTTGTCGGTGTTGTCAAGGTTCTCTAGATCTTCCACTCGCAGTTGAACTGCTGTTGTTCATCTCTTCTCCCGCCACATATAGCTTAACCATATGCTATTTGATATAATCACAATCTTTTCCTAACCTTAATACTTTACATGCAGAAACCATGGATCTTAACTCAACATTGATGGTACATTTTTACCTGTTACCAAGAACATACTCTGAATTCTCAACACTTGTAGTGGAACTGCTCGGGCTCAGTATGAGTTCCCAATAAAACAGCAAGACCTCAGCTTCCCTGAACGAGAAAGCTCCATAAAAGTAAATGAACACTTTGCATTGGAGGCACTTTTACTTTGGAGTGTAAAGGTTACGAATATCAAAAACCTGACTATCGAGCTTCCCTGCAGGTTAAATTACATCATTGTTTCATTGTTGTTCTCTATTTTTCCTATGTTTTCTCATATCCTTTTTATTTCAGCAAAAATAATTGATCTTAACACTCATGGGATGTAACAACATTGCCATAAAGGACTTTATCATCAGCAATTGTAAGTGCATACAATAGCATTTCTTCTGCTTCTCCAGCATTATCTAGAATATTGTGGCCAAAGGTTTAAAGTTAGTGATAAATTCTTGTGAAATCTGTGTCATCACCTCCAGGTTGGACTTCAGGCATGTGGCCAAAACAAACCTTTGAAGCAGATTCCCAACAGCAGCAGGAGCTCTCGACCCTCTGCATCATTGCCTGATCTTCTCCTGTCAATCACATGGAGAATGACCTCACTAGCATTTATGTCATGCAGCTGCTTCAGTTAGATGGAGTGCTTTGGCAATGGCATTGGCCCAGTTACGGCCCACCTTTGCATGTCAGAGAAAGCCGGCTACTACAAAACGCAGGAGGCAAGCACGATCCATACACAGATTTATAGCCAGCTGTCTGTCTATCCATCTCTGCCCACAAGCCCCGATGATGCAAATTCACGACGTCATATCCAACACCGGGACCATAAATAAACCTTGTATGGGCACTTGGTTTAGACATCCCGTTTTGGCTCGTGAGTGACCTGATATTATGGGCCACACACAAAATTACTGAGGAAAAAAAGAGCAGGGAGGGAGGGGAGGAGGACGTAATAGCAGCAGTTCCTCGCTAGTCAGTTCTACAGCTGTTTAACATTAGGAGGTGGGAGTAAATTAAGTGGGCTTGGTCTGTGTGTGGGTTTAAGGGAGAAGAGTAAGAATCAGGGGTGGAGGATAGGTCCGCTGCCCAGATCTAAGCAGACTAACACAGGCACCACTTCAGGGCTGGGTGGAATTTTTCAAGGCGTTTTCCCCCTGACTGTTTTTCCAGCATGAAACTAAAGGCTCATGCAGGGTAAATGGGACACACATGGGGTCAACGTGATAAGTAAATATCAGCTGCAAAAATCGCAAGGTATGCAAGAAAAGCTCCATATGTGCCCAGCGAGCACACACGTGGCACTTCAAACAGTCATTTCAGTGCTATTTTTTCCATGATAAGTAAACACATGTGAAGGTTTTCTGGGTAATTACATCTGCAAAACAGTCTGCCATGTGTCACTCAAGATATGCAGAAAATGAGATATTCATTGTTAAATAGGTGCAACACCTACTCTTTACTGCTGCCATTGAACCAAGATCTTACAAACATTTGAATTTTATTAAGTTTCAAACAAAGGAAACAAAGGACTTAAAAATAACAAACAAGAGGAAAAGCCCTATTTACAATGTCACAGATACATGCATGACAAGAGGTGAAACAAGCACTCAATTAATCAATTAGTCACTGGACAGAAAATTAATCAGAGAAATTGTTTTTCTTGATTCAGCTCCTTAAGTGTGAGGATTTGCTGGGTGGGTTTCTCCATTTGGTATCATTGTATCATTGGCAGAAACGTAAAATGTAATGTAATATATTCACAGATTTGTTTTCATTTGTGTATAAGCACCTGAAAATAAGAATCATTTTGGTTTTGTTACCTTAAAATGAGCTTGGTATGTCTACAGAAAGAGTGGATCCTCTTCAGCAGAGTTCACCATGTTACACCGCCATGTTTCTACAGAACAGACAAACCAAACACTGGCTCTAGATCCAAAATAAAAAGCCATATCTGACTGAAAATCACAGCTAACATCAACAGTTTAGAGATCTTAATAACAGTTTGCTTCACATTTTCCGCTGTTGGGAGAGACAGACAAAGGACAAGGTAGAGAAGCAGAAGTAAGTCCTCAAGACTCCCTCAGGTGGTTTCAACAGTGTCAAGACTTTAAACAAAGAGGAAGGAGTGGTGACGTTTTTATCTTTAGCGAATCACACAGCAAACAAAATCACAGTACTGACGCCTCCATTTCCTCTCATGATCTCCCCAATGTACCGTGGCAAGGGCCAGAGAGCAGAATACAGCAGAAGCAATGACAGAAACAACAACTAAACGCACTGAAGCACACAACCTTCCTCCAATTAGCAGATGGAGATGGGAAGAAAAGAAGAGAGTGAAGAAAAAGAGGTCAACACTGGAGAAGCTCCACAGTGACGCTCTAACTCAACCGGTCTGATATTGATTTATCTCCCAGTCTTGGGTCCCAGAGTGGCTGCCATATTGGGCCCACCTACGCAAAAATTTATACCTGCACTTTCCTAATTGAGTGCCCACTCTGAACAGAGAGCCTCCACTGAGTCATGAGGGCTATCGCAGTGATGTGTCAACAGTCGCCATTACCCACAATAAAGCAGCATCAAAGATGTACATGTGACACACATGACACACGTGACACGCGTGTAGTATCCGTACTTTGATATATGAAACACTGAAGTGGGGTTTTCATGGGTGCTACATCATGCTGTGGTTCAACATTATTTAAAGTGTCTGCCGATGATGCTCATTCAGTGAAGAAGAACAACAGGAGTTTCCTTCGTGTTAAATATTTATTATTATTAGGTTCCATTGTTCTAATGAATTAATGTTTAAATCAACTGCAGGAGTCTTTTCTTTGATCACATTTGTTTGGAAGCCATAAAAACCTCTTTGACTAATGTTGGAGACAGGCAGCTGGCTCCATGTGGAGGAAGATGTTGCCTGTACTCCACCAAAGTTAAAGGTCAGCAAATCAAAGGTAGCAGTCCGGGCTGCTTTTGTTGCTGTATGCTTGTTAGCACATAAATGCACCACATTTGTCATGGAACAATCCAGCCAGCATCAGCATCTTCAGATGGCACCAATAGATCACTATGTAGAATTTCAGGTTAGTCTGTGGGGTATCAAAAGTTTGCTTTGATTATCACAGAGCGGCTTTTATCCAGATGTGGCTCAGTATTTCACCATCATTGTATTAACATGTTGTTATGATTTGGTAAAAAATGACATCAAACTCGTGCATTTTAAAAACGTCTGAACTGACTGAAAAATGGACGGCATTTATATATTGCTTTAATATAAAAGCACCTCTCCACCCTCAGATTCCACCAGGCACGTCTCTGTAACGTTATGTTTGATTGCGTCTGTTGTTGATTTATGATCAGGAGTCTACACAGGGCATTTTATTTTGTTTGACTTCCTGTCTGGCTTGATCTACACTCTGACAGAGAGTAGATCAGAGTACAGAGAGTCTCTGTACTCTGTCGTCCATCAAAAGTACTTCGTGTATTGTCCACGGAGCAGACCAGAGACCCAATTCTGTGACGCTTCTGAGACAAGAAACGCTTGAGATGGAATTACATGCATTGTGTAGATTGGCAGCGATCATATTCATCAGATGCGTTGTGGATTGAACATGGTGGATGTTATTGTCAGGTGAAAGTTAAGGGACATTTACATACATCAGTGGTGCAAAGGTGCTATTTTAGGGCCAACTGGGGTTCAGTATCTTTGTCAAGGACACTTCAGCACATGGACAGAAGGAGGGGAAATAACATTACCAAAGGAGGGATTCACAGACAACCCACTGTAACTCCTGGACCACAGCCTCTTCTACCTCTATGACACAGTACTTTGAAAGTTAGCAAGTGTCCTCACAATAACAAGGCCACAGTTGATATATATAATGAATTATATCTTCCCATTGGTTGAAAAAAGTATCGGTAAATTTGAAATATAGGCAGTATGGTTAAAAGAAGAGAAATGTAACGCTGCTGTTTTCCCTGAAGAAGAAGAAAATTAGTGGGCATTTGGATGGAAACAGCCAGAGGACTAGCCAACTGTGAGAGAAATAGCTTCTGGAGAACACCAGACTCGTGCAAGGAGAACCAAAATGACCGGGCCCTGACTCCAACAGGGCCACACAGGGTTGGAAAAATAGCAAAAGGCAAAGAAAGAAAATACCTCCTTCAGTAAAAGAAGCCACTAATGGAGAATGACAGACGCTTGGCAAGGTCTAGCTCCAAGACTGGGATCTTAGCCTTGTGCATCGCTTGAATGTGAATCAACCTGTTGCCTTTTATTATAGGAGCGGCTGTCTTTGATGAGTGAAAGATTGATTTTGAGTATAAAGACAGCTTAGCATGAGCATGCCAGTTTGAATACACTTTTCTCTAGTGCTGGCAACTCAAAAACCAGATTCATGTGGAGCAAAGTGCAGCATCACATTTCCAAGTTTAGCTGTGGTCACGAAGTTCAGTCACACCCTCAGTCACTGCTCATCAGACTGCATTGGCAAGGCGTTGTCTTAATGTCTCAGACAATGAGTATGGGTGTGAGGCTGAGGAGAGATGAGATTTTTTTTTTTACAGCGGAAACCCTATGATTCCCTGTTTGTGGAGAGAAAACCTAATTAAACAGTGTGAGAGCACAGTGAGGGCCACACCTGCATGTGTGGTTCATGTTAACCACACCACACCCTCCTCAGCTGTTCACCAGGCAGGCCAGAGGAGAATGCCTAGCAGAGAGTAACTACCAGTCATCTATTATTAGATAGAAGTGCTAAACAGATGTTTACAGGAAGTGGTTGTGATAGCTTGTCATCTTCTGATGCTAAAGGAGCCATTAAAACTGACACTAAGCCTTCAATTGCTTCTAGGCGTGATAAAAACTGCAATCACTTCGCCTTGCATAGATTATTATTATACTAACAGCACACAGCAGTCATATTGTAAACCTAGGGTGAAGTAATCAGGATAGGGCAAATGCTAAGAGCTGAGCAAGTCCTCAGATGATCAATCACAATATTCATTCCTCCTCAAAGACTCAAAAATGCTTCAGTCATGAGTCTATGATCTCTCAGGAATGTTCAAATTAGCAGGTGCAGGCCAATCCACAATTAGCATTCTAATATGGCTGTGCTGAAAGGCTAAATGCTAACATCAGCATGCTAACATGCTCACAATGACAACAATCATATTTTAGCATGATAGCATATTTGCTAATTAGCAGCAGGCCTGAAGTGATCTCATGATGGTATACACACACACACACACACACACACGCACGCACACACACACACACACACACACACACACACACACACACACACACACACACACACATATGTATATCTCACTACTCTGCACTGTGTGTTGCTGTTTGTCATATAATTATACAGTAACATGACACACATCATGACTCGGATGTTCACAGAATTGCCTCTGGTCCTGGTAACACATCCTTTTAACTTCCACCCTTTTCTGGGAAGTTTTGCTTACTTGGCATACACAAATGGAAACACTTCTAGCAAAACTGTGAGGTCAAACTGCATGTATGAGGCTTCGTTTGAACAGTAACATCTTGTACTTTGTTTAGCATGTGCATCGATAACAATAAATCAGACATGCTTTATGCTGAACTATGCAAATCACCACATACCTTCTACACCTCGTCAAACACACCTGTATAAGATCCAGACATCCGGCCTAACCTCATGGAGTGTTTGCTTTGTGGTGTCACTGGTGTCCTCAGACATTTCCAAATTGTCTCCAAGTAGCCGACTTATGCTGTTATTCACTACTGGAAAACATACTGAAATGTTCTGCATTCAGCTGCATAAAGAAATGTGTATGGAGTGACTTCGCACGTTGAAATTGTTTGGCTCCCATCCAACCTAAACCACCTATCCATATACCATTGGAAAGGGAAAATGATTGGTTACAAAGGTTGACTTGTTGATAGCCAATGACAGCAAAGATACACGACAGAACCGATTGGCTTTTCAACTGGGAGCGCTTGCCGTTTGCAGGGGCCATCCTGGGGTGAAAACTAAGCAGAAAATATGGCGAGACTTTTGTTTTGTAGGCAACAAGCTAACAGAAGCAAGCACACCTAACAACACTGTGTAGGAAGATGAGAACATACAATAAAAAACTGTCTTGTTTGACAAACAGAGATGGTGCAGACAGTGAGTAATAGACTTTATGCAACAATACTCACAACTTGGATTAATTTAGAGAAAACCATTTTCTTTTGATTGGTGGACACTTACAGACTAAAGGAATATAAATAATGGAGCACTGGACACATATTTGGACATCAAACGTAGGATAAAGGGTAAGGGAAGGGTAAATCTGGATGAATTATACTTTGGGGCTCATGCTTTCCATAAGAGCATTTGAATTGTAGAGAGCCTAACTGATCAAAACATGTGCAGTGTGTGCACGTTGACAACAGTTTAATTACATATATCTTTATGTGCAGTGCTAAGTCGCTTAGTACTTTAAGCAGGTCATGGGTGACCTTTGCTGTGCAGTCCATTCTATCGTTCAGAGCCGTTGCACTTTTTTCTACTCATACAGTTACATTGTAACAGTGTGCACAGGTGATGTCAGGTGAAGGTTCAGTGCTTGGAAGGGAAGTGATGGGCATTGAGACCAAGCGAAGAAGGGGAATAATCAGTGAACAAACGCATATTCAGAGTTCAGATACAAAGATATGTACACAGTGTGCACAAACATAAGCATCCTCAACAAACTACAGAGAGAGAGAGGATGGAAAAACATCTCTCTTGCAATCTCTAATTGTCTCTGAAACACACACGGTGGCTACGCACACGTTTCTCCACCACCACATCACACACACAGAAGCCTTGAGTAAAGACATGTGGTAGCTGTGTCCTGATCATTACCCACAAACTCACTGTAATCTTTGTTGTTTTCCACAGTCTCAGCTTCCATCACTCCCACACAAACCAGATCAGCCTACTCCAAACAGTTATAGCTAGTACGGTGGTGAACACCAGCATGACTCAGAACAAAAACATAAAATATTTTCCGATTGAAAACACTTAGCAGTAGCCCTTAAAGACCATTCATATTTATCCTGATAGCATAAAGCGCAAAGGGGATGCCAATCGATATGCAATGTACCTCCGATTGAAAATGTGAACATTTAACTGAGGAGTGAAGTATAAAAGTAGTGTGTGGAACTAACTTTCACAACTTTGTCAGTGAGTTTAAAGTGGCCAACTGACTTTAGATAACTTTAAGCTGCACTACTCAATACTTTTATACCAATTACCAGCAAGAATCTTAACATATTTCAGCTCATTGTTCTGGTTTTTGGGCCGGCAACTTTACTGTTTTGGTTCTCTCTTGATGCTCTTCTCATTTCCAGGAGCAGCCAGAAGGCCTCTAGTGTAAAAGTTCAAAACGAAGAACACTGCATGCTTCCTGCCAGCAACAAACAGCAGACAGACAAAGTTAGCGACTAGCTGGCGGAGCCTTTACAAGCTAAAGGGCCAGATGCTTCCCTCAGGAGTTGGTGGAGACCAAAACCAGAGCTAAAAGAGAGTGAGTATTGGGCTTGCATTCACCTGGTCACCAGAAATGTGATTCTGAATGAATGCTAATGTTGCTCCATCTGTGTGAATGTGTGTTGCAGCAGAGTTCATCCAATCAGCTGTAGAAGGTGATGTCGCTGTTGTGTTTACAACCTTCTCCTTTGGTCGTGGCAAAAATATTAATTAATCACTATTTAAATGGTAAAAAAATTAACTAAAACGCTCAATAAAACAGTTCAGTTTACATAACTTTCGCAATTAAGACATAATGTGAACCATTTTAAAAGTTATTTTTCCAAATATACCTCTAATCTGATCATTTTATCACTGGTTTTAAAGCTGCAGTCACGCACGTCACTCCCCCTCCCTCTCCACTGCACTCATGCCCTGCCTCCAAGCCCCTCCTCCCTGCGGCATCCGCCGTGACCAACCAGTAACATTAGCCTTAGCATTGGAAACAAGCTAACTCTGCCCAGCTGCTACATCACAGTCGCTAACATACCGTACACGCTGCAAAGAGTTACTGTAACAATCACCATATTAGCTTTATGGTTATTTGTTGTCGTATATGCTGTTGTTGGCAGCGGTGGTATGCGCAGTTTCTCCTTTGCGGGTGGCTGTTGCTTCACCATAGCTTTCACTAGCCTCCTGATGCCGCTCACAGAGCTGTTTGACTGAGCGACAGCCGGCAGCATGAACGCAGGGAGGGGGCGGTTTGCAGCGTGTGTGAGTAGTGATTGACAGATGTCAGACATTCCCTCACACACTCCTCTGGCTCTGATTGGTTGTTTTGTGTAGGGCGCAGGGGATTCTTGCAAATTGCAGTAGGATCAGTAGGTGGGACCAATGGAGCTGGGGTTTTTTTTTCACAGATTACATGTTTCATGTGCTGCTGTCTGGCATAGTTTTAGCAAATATGACAAAAAATTTGTTTAATACAAGTTACCTACTGCAGTTTTAATGCATTACTCCTACATACGCTACACAGCCTTTGACATCTGACTTGTCACATTTTTGGAGGCTTCATTTTTGGCAAGGATGACACTGTAAAACATAAAAATCAAAAGCTTCTTGAATTTAAAGAAAATCAAAATCCATATAACCTAAAAGTTTTGTGAGAAATTGAATGGTCAGATGATCAATACTGCTGCCCTTTTAAATCAGAAGCTTTTAAGCTGGAATGCCTCTTTCAGCTTTAGAAAATCCTCAAGGTTCCTGTGAAAAAGCAGACTTGGACATTGGTCAAGAACACTTTTATGAGAAAAAGGGCTTTGACATCAGTTAAGTTGCCACCCATTTAAATGCAGGAGTTTGAAAGCAGTGGAAGCACCTTGCACAATGCAACGACTGCATCTGCAGTTGAAAAATATTCTTTGTAATGTCTGCTCGATCCAGAATCAACCAAGCTGACAAATGCATTGCTGTTGAAGTTCTCTGAAGGATGTCCTGTATTACTGTGCAAGTTTTCAATCTAAATCACACGCTGTATGACTGAGTCATGCTAAAGTTATCTGAAAAAACTTCACCCAAGATTTCTAAAGCTTCATGAAAAGTTCTTCACAGCATCATTTCACCGTTCCCAGACGTTGAGATTAGACTGAACTGTTTGCAAAACTCACCCGTTCTCTTGGTCAGCGACTGATAGGTTAAGTGTTCCCATGAGGGTTCATAGCTGCAGCTCGTGGTTCGTGTCCTCTCTTTCTTCTCTTTCACTCGCTCTAGCTGTGTCTCTGTCTCGCTCTGTCTCCTGTCTTGGAGCCCAGCTGGGCCAACCACCACCAAAGCCTGCTGAAGTAGGACTGCTCAGAGTCTAAACGTGACTGGCCTTAAAGGTTTTTCTTGGGGAGAAAAAGCCCACATCCCACTGTCAGTCAAGCAGCGGAGCATAGTTTCAGCTGGGCCGCCATCCAAACAGACATGAAACTATTCTATTTCGGTCTGCCATATGAGCAGTGGTGCTGTTCAGAGGAGGGGGGGGGGAGATTCTGTGGTGGAGCATGTAATTGCAGAGTGACCAGTTATGGCGAGATGTAATTGCAGACCTCATCAGATGGAGAGAAACTGCCAACAAGACAAGGTAAAGGACTTCTAAATAAGACTTTAAAAAAAGAAGAAACAACACAGACCACATAAATAAATGAGGAGCTGGGTTCCAGATGTGGCAGCAATGGGAGGGGAGGAGAAGAAAGAGAGGGAGGGACAGAAAAGAGTGTCAGATGAAGGAACTGCCATGGCAGCAGAATGAAATCTCATGTCTGACACAGTGAAAGGGTGTTTACCTTCCCAGGAACAGTCGCACAAGACGGAAAGGGGGATTGGGGAAGGTGAGAGGATGTCGGGGCCGGCCTAGTGTTGTTTCTGGACCTTTACCATGAATGTTCCTGGGTGTCTGGTTTCACATCAGCCTTGGAAATGACTACCTTATGGAAAAATTGGGAGCTTTAAAAATGAGGAAGGAAAATGAAAATATAAACGGCAGTCGGCTGGTTCCCATTACAACCAGGACTCAGCTGGACGGGGTTGCTGCAGTTAATATCTCTACATATTCTTGGGTGACTAATTACCATGTGATTATGTGAAGGGGGCGGCTCCACACACACTCCCATGTGCACATAAGGGCCCGCTACACTCTATAGAGTCAATAAATATTAGCTTTAGCTTAAATCTGAACACAAACAGCTAATATCCTCAAAAATCTTACCTCATTTCCTGCCAAATGCAGCACGGGAGTGGTCATCGAAGCACATTTAGAGGCACATGGCTATGAGTGAAAGTATTTCTCAGCCAAATCCCATTATTTAAAGGACGAGTGGTCTGTTTTGGGAAATGCGCATATTCACTTTCTTGCCAAGAGTTAGGTGAGAGGATTGGTACCGCTCTCAAAGTCTGTCTGTTGGTTAGCTTAGCTTAGCACAGAGAGTGGAAGGAGGGGGAAGCAGCTGAGTGTTTCACTTTCTTGGTGCTGCTGCTGTGGTGGACTGAGATTTGTCTTAGAATGTGGAAGGTAAAGGCTTCGTTTTTTCACATTGACAGACTGAAGAAAAGCTGAATGAGAGAAGCCAGCAGAACAGCAGCTATTGTGACATCACTGCTTCTCTATTCCCCAAAATGTCGAGCTATTCCTTTAACACATTAAAAAGAAACATCGAAGCCTCGGGTTTTGAAATTGGTTTGTGGTGTAGGTTTCTGGGAACTGGACTAGCGGCACGTCTTCTCTCTGGAGATGGGGGCTTGCTTCATGGTTTCTCTTATACGAACCATCTAATTTCCAACTGGAGGGGCCCCATTCAAAGCAGCTGCGTGTCATTAGGACTGCTATTCTCATTGGCATAGTGAGATTGTTAGATTACTGCTGAGAAAGAAGCTTAAAACCAAACCGACCCACGAATCAGTCCTCAACCTCCCGTCCCCCTCAATTATCAGAATATGGAGAGGGGGTTTTATTTTTTTCCTCCTCAGTCATGCAGGAAGTTTCCATGTGGATTCAAGCACAGCTCCGACTTCAGTGCTGATTTTCTCCAGACAGACAGACAGACAGACAGGCAGGCAGACAGACAGACAGACAGACAGACAGACAGACAGACAGACAGACAGACAGACAGACAGGCAGACAGGCAGACAGACAGACAGGCAGACAGGCAGACAGACAGACAGACAGACAGACAGACAGACAGACAGACAGACAGACAGACAGACAGACAGACAGAGTGGAAAAACTGTGAAAACAACTGAGAGAGGAGGGTTTGAAGGCTTCAGAGAGAATAGTGTGCAAATCCCCAACTTTTTTTCACACATCTCCTCTCATGTGGGAATTAAGAAGTCATCCAGTTGAACAGCTGGTTTTATAACCAATCATTTATTGCTTTAAGTGCCTATGGTTTGGACACAGCACGCCGGGTGTTGATGGTTGTCATTTTTCTCACATGTTCCTTCTATTTTCATCTAAACCAAATAAAATGTTCCTCAGTAATACATCTTTTAGCTCTGACAGCTATTGTGTGCTTGGGTGTGATGCACACTGTGACAAATATCCTGCATTCGCTCTGGTGCACATGCGGCATTCATCCGTGCAACCAAATAGGAACAACAGTATCCTGTTTTTCAATTTCACCCTTATTGAATGAGCTCATTATCGCCTGAATTTCCAAACTTACACTATTTGTCATTGAAAACTGAAGGGCCTTTATTTATCCTCCCTTCAAGTGCCTTTTTAGCTCTCTGTCTGAGATTTTTGTGGAGACACTGCACCTCAGATACTTTACAAACCGTTGGCAGCACATAAGGGGAATGCGAAAAAAACAACTTAAAACTGTAATTATGTATTTGCACAATATTTATCCACTCCAGTTTGTACAATCAATGTGATTTATGTGAAGTTATTTCCAGTTATTTCCATCTAGATTCGTGTTTCATTTTCCACTGATGATGATCACCTTTTCTTTCACTTTTGCTTTTGTGGTTTTCTTGTGACCTTTAGTCAATGGTGCCTGAAGAAGTACACATGATTTCATGCAGAAACTCCGCTGAAGAGCCGCCCATTACGACCAGTCTTCTACTGATTACTGGCTGGAGCAGATGAGGGTTCAGTGCCTTGCTGAAGCCCCCCCAGTGCTACCCTTAAAAGAAAAAAGAACATTTTCCATGCCTGGTTTTCCACAAATGGTCCAGAATTTAAGCTGACTCCCTTTAGCTTCTTTGTTGCTCATATGAGGCTCATATAAGACATGTGACCTTCTCAAAGGCAATTTACCGCTTCTCGTTCATCAAAAGCCATCAAAACCACACATCCTTGTTATGAAGCATTGGTGAATGACTTCATTCATGATACACCTACGGGATTGTTCAACAGGTCATTGTTTTACACCTCATTACTGCTCAGGCCTGAGGATACACGCTGTGTGTCGAAACCTGGACCTGTCATTTTCACTTTCTCGGGATTTAGATTTGCTTTCTTTGTTTAGTTTTTCACTCATGCAAGTCAACAAACGCAAACCTCTCTCACTGGAGACTTTTTTACGCTTTTGTGACTCCAGTCAGACCTGTGAGACTCTGCAGAGCCCCACTGAAACTTTTATGGAGATAATTATATTGCCACCTATTGGAGCACTGCTGTAAAAACAAGAAGACCCCAAAATGTTCAGTCACTCTGCATAAAATGGAAGCACTCTGTCAGCTGGTATAAGTACAGCATGTTAAGACAGCTTGAAGAATGTATTGTTAGTGAGTTGCATCTAAAATAGAGCAGAATACAGGTTGAGATTTAGAAATGTGTTGATATCTCAGTACCAATCTCCTGTCTAAAGATGATAAATAAAGATTATAGATCTAACACATAATTAATGTAAATGGAGATATATGCTGATTCTGAACTGAGTGGTGTGTGTTTACCTCCAGCAGAGCTTAAGAAGAACAAGTCTGACTGCAGGTTTGTCTGCCTTTTATTAAGCAATTACCCATGCAGTTTTTACTCGTATCATCATGTATCTCAACATATCCATGCCACTGTGGTGTGAGTCAGAAAATACTCCCATTGAAACGGATGTGTTTACACCTGTAGACTGTCGCTGCATACAAAGTGACCCAAACCGAGCAACAGTAGAGCGTATGAACGTGGATTTGATTTTCAGTACTTTGCCAAATTATTACATGTGTGCTCCAACTTCTTAGGATGTGAGTGTGTATCTGTCAGTGGGAAATACTGTCAAATGTAAAACCAATGAATTACAAATCACGTGAGGTTCATGAATGCCATACGATTCATCATTTATAATTTATGGACATTGAAAATCAATATTCCAGCTATTAGTGTACAAATATAAGCTTCTCATAGTATAATCATCCTCTCAGTCGTTCAACCTCTTTCTACACCTAAATGCTTAAAAACCTTTGAAGAACAACACAAGTACCCCAAACCCGAGTGTATCTAAAATACATTTTAATCTTGCTGAAATTTGTTTTCACAATATTGTTTACAATATTAATCTGTCTTCATTCTCTTCATCCTCGCTCGGGTCTTCTTTATCGTCTCGAAACAGAACTGTACAATCATGTTCATGTAAATTGTTCTACATCAAGGCACAAGACAACAGCCGTTGTGGGGGGGCCTTGGGTAGGGTGATCTTTAATAGCGTCCCTCTGGCACACAGGAAAACAGGGTACCCCTGGGAAGAAAGAGAGCTGTGGAAAATGTATGGATCTCAACGGGGGAGAGGGGAGGTGGGTTTTGTGGGGGAAATGTGCTCTAACGAGGTGAATGGAGGAAAAAATAAGGTGATAACCACTGCTGCTTTCATTTTATTTTCCAATGATACTCATGTATAAAAAAAAGAGGAACCAGTGGGATGTTTTTTTTTTCTTTCTTCGGGAGTTCATTTGTTCGTGTACATAAACTAAAGTGCTTTTTTTTCTCTTTTTTTCTCTTATTTGCCAAAAGCAAAAGGTTTCACTAACAGGATGGAAATGGGGATGAGAAGTCCTGTGGCGTCTTTTTTTTTTTTCTGTAAGAACGTGAGGGAGTGGATAAAGGGCCAGTTCAGTGTTTACTTCCTGCTTGATTTTGTTTTTGTTGATTTTTGTTCTCATGTGTTTTCTGATGTTTTCTTGTCGGGTTTCAACCTCTGAAAGACAGAAAGACAAAAAGAAAAGGAGC
Organism: Chaetodon trifascialis; assembly: GCF_039877785.1. NCBI lineage: Eukaryota > Metazoa > Chordata > Actinopteri > Chaetodontiformes > Chaetodontidae > Chaetodon > Chaetodon trifascialis. Next base: position 3,342,709 of record NC_092065.1, on the reverse strand, counting down.
ATTTAAAGTTTTGCTTTCAAGGACATAATTTACAAATCATTACACGTTGAGTCCAGTGTGATTACAATCCATTTGTAATTAAGAAATAATCATTTGTCAACAGCCAGTTGTGATAATTCTGCTTTCATGGTTCTATTCTACACGTAATTAGCAGATGGAGATACTCATGAAACATTATTTACCATTTTCCTGAAGGTTGTGGAGTGCTCACATCTGGACGTTTCTCCTCCGCCTGCCGAAGGCCTTGGCACCGACATTGGTGGGGACAAAGTTGCTGTTGCCCATTCCCCCCGACCGGCTGAGGAAGTCCGCCAGGCGGTGAGTCACGCAGGTTGCCGTGTTGCAGGCTCGCTTCTGTGCTGTAACGCTGCTTCAGGAGAACAAACGAGGGGTTAATGCCAAGATCTGGTGTGACGTTTGTCCATACAGCACTGATACAGTATCACATTTTAATCAACATTAACACAGCACAGAAAAACATGACAGCTTAGAAATATACATAAAACAACAAAGGTTTAATCTTTGTCATTTTTTCTTACCTTTGAACTCGATGTGAGCTTCAGAGATAATTTGAAGGCCACGATCACATGCTCTAAAATCCCATTTATGTGTATTTTATGTCCATATTTGCAAAGGAGTTCAATAAGCTCCCACTGGCTGTTAGAGTATCCCTAAGAATGAAAATGAGCTAAGGCTTCCTGGTAGAAAAATACGTTTATTAAACAAGAAACATGGTGTCGCATGAGTGGATCATTTATTAATGGTTTAGTTAAGTGATCTCTCTAAACCCTTAAATTTCAGGGTATTTAAATGCCATCAAATGACTCCACGCACAGTACACAGAGATGTATATGTCTGAACGGGCTCCTGAATTACATCAATGGAAAACCAAGCCTGATTGTCTGAAATGGTTGGGACAAATCATTCTCTGCCAAAAAACAGGGAAGGAGAAAAGAACTGAAAGGTTGGTTGCAGTTCAAGGTCATATTCTTCTCAAGCAGGTAGAATCAACATGCACTTTCCAATCCAAAAACAATGAGGAAGGAATGAGCAGAGGGGGGAACAGAGGAGGAGGACAGGGGGAAAGAAAAAGACAGGAAGAGGAGAAGGAAGGTACAGGTTAAAGAGGGTCTGAGGGAAGATCAGGAAGGGTTAGATGCTGTCAAACGTCTCGCCGTAGATTGCATAGCTGTCGCTCTCAGGCGCACTGCGCTTCTTGCCGGGTGTTCCTGCTCCCACGTTCGTGCGAGGGAACGTCTGCAACTTGTGCAGCTCCTGAGACAGTTTGCCTAGCACACAGGTGCTGAGGTTGGAGCAGCGCTTGGTTAGGTGCCTGTCCATGCTGTCGGGGAGGGGACACACAGAACACATGCAGAGAACAGGCTCATAGGTTTGAGAAAACATGCAGGTAACACTTTGTTTCATCTCTTTTTCTCTTCTTCCCTCCATTCACGCACCATTCCTCTCACATGCATTTCATTCTCATGCCACTGCAGGTATAAAAAAGACAAAATAAAAACATTTCCCCCCTTCAGCATCATGCCCCCCCGCCCCCACTATTCAAAGAAACTGTCATCCATCCCCTCATGCGCCAGTCCTCCATCTCCACCCCCACCCCAGTCAATCCCCTCTTGTCACATTTTACACCCACAGAACAAACAGAAACCAGTCGCTTCCCACTATCATGCAACTCCACTTAATAGACATCATGCACACTTATTCGTTCCGTTAGGCATCCACTGTTCACATGCCCGGCGGGCAGGCTGCAAATAGTAATCCGCGCAAACAAAGTCAAAATCAAACTCATCCATGCGGGAGCAGGGTCATGACAGAGAATAGGGATTTTGTGTGTGTGTGTGTGTGTGTGTGTGTGTGTGTGTGTGTGTGTGTGTGTGTGTGTGTGTGTGTGTGTGTGTGTGTGTGTGCGCGCGCGCGCGTACACGCGCGTGTGCGTGTGTGTGTGTGTGTGTGTGTGTATTAACATCTATTCTTGGAAATGATCAGTCTTTTGGTCAGCTCAGAAGTACATACCTCTACGCCTGATTGAACCCAAGTGGGGAGCTAAAAAGATGCTTCTTCAGTGGTCTTTAAGTGCAAAACAGAATATGATACAATCCCTAAGAAGATAGACAAAGTCCAGCATGGTGGCCTAAAAAAGAGCTGTTGATTTTACCTTTAGATTTAGACCAAAGGAGATTAGTTTCATCGTCTTTCATCAGCTGTTTCTGCACAGGGAGGAAGCTGCTCTAAAAAAAGGGTTAAGATAAAGGAGTCATCTGTTGTCATCTGTGTACCTGTTTCCCTCAGTTGCCTGCTGTTCCAGCTCCTCTGCCGTCATCTGCACAAACTCCTTCACAATGGCGTTGAGTAACCTTCGCGCCTCGTAGTCCGTGAGCGTGACTCGGTCTGACATGGACTCTAAACCCGGTCTGCGGTGCAGAGGTTTAGGGGTCGGGGAGGGTTGGGGGAGGAAAGGCATTGACATCAGAATTAAATCCTTCACTAGAATTATCACCTGCAGTTAAGAGGAGGGGTGGGGGAGTGTGTAGGGGGTGTTAGGGTGGGGTAGGGTGGCGGTTGGATGGATAGGTGGGGTCAGGGGGGTTGGCCGGGACGTCACCAACTCTGAGAGGGATGACGTCCGAGTTGGAGGGCCCCCAGCCAACGCGGGGAAACAATCTGCAGAAAGTGCCCCATCTAAGAGAGGGGCTGATGTGCAGCCGGCTTTAGATTTATTACTAAATCAATAGCTTCATGGGAACAGTGTGGGGAGTGGCCTGAATGGGGCTTCATAGAAATATATATAGATCTCATGTGAAGTGAATTACACTGTTTCTCCTCCACTTTTTTCTCTTTTTGCTTCTTTTCTTCTTTCCCAACAAATGAGGCCAATTTAATTTATGTGATCTACATTCTTTTTTAAATAAAAATATGAGGATGAAGATCATTTTAAATATATAACTCTGAGAAATTGACCCTATATTTAAAAATGCTCATTTAAAAAGACAAAACCATTCATCCTAAATTATTAAGATAAACCAGAGCAAATGAACTTAAACTTTCTGTGCATGCACATTATTACTGTATCCAATTTTTACACCAGTCTCTCCCTCACATGCACATATCCTCTCCTATTTTTCTCAAGCAGCACATAAATTTTAAAACCTGATTCCCTTGCTGAATATTTTTCCTTCAAGGTGTCATTTTTGCATCCACCCTCCACTCATTCCCACTGGTTGTTCGTGACTCAAACAACAGGGAATTTACCCCCATTCTACTTCACATATTTCAAGTTGATGGAAAATGCATCATGTCAGCTGCGATTCTCACCTGGCAGGAGCGGCTTGTGAGCAGTACATCTGGCAAATGACCAGCGCGTAGGCAACGAGGAAAGCAGAGATCTTCAACATAACCATGGTCCCCTGCACAGCAAGAAAGACACCACCATCAGGTCCCTGTACACCAGACTGCAGCCATTCACACTCACATGGAGCTGAAATAACTTCTCAAATCATTCAAAAGTTAATCTGCACAACAAAAAGCAACATTCATGTAGAAATGCACTTGCTGGTCTGACCCTCTCGTGCTGCTGGGAAGAAGTTGCAACAAGAAAAAAGGGCTTCCTGTCACTTCCCAGAGAGGTGAGCTCACTTCTACCCACATGTCAGCTTGCCACTATTTAGCTCTGGTCTCCTAGTGAACATTCTCGCTTTTACTTCCACACAACATCCCTTCAAAACTGAGTCACATAACAACCCCCCCTCCCTCCCGCTCACTATTCTTCTGCAAAACGCACTGTTCCTCTAAAACATCCAGCCAAGAGCACAGGACAGGTAGTTCTCTCATGTTGTACGCTGCAGGTCCTGGAGTGTCACATGTCTGTGGGTAGAGGTGTGTGTGTGCGTGCGTGCGTGTGTGTGCGTGTAGTTTGGTGGGGGTCCTCAACTGTGCAATGCATGTAGCTCTTGCTAGTGTTGGAAGAGGAGGGGTGAGAAGGGATGGGGTGGGGGACTCCAAGCTTGCCAACTCCCTAGGGGACCAGTGCATTAGTGTAATGAGCTGCCAGCGCTCCCTTTCTCTCTCTCTCTCTCTCTCTCTCTCTCTCTCTCTCTCACACACACACACACACACACACACACACACACACACACACACACACACACACACACACACACACACTCAAACCTGGGTCCTCTGTCACTTGCTGTTCAGTTGCTGTTCAGTTTCTTCTCATTTTTGAGTCCCTTTCTTTCATTCTCTCCTCCCTTTTCTTCCTATCTCTCGCTCCCTCTGTCTCTGGCCTTCAGATAGCAGACTGGCCCCTCACAAAATGGGTGGTGTTGATGCCGGTGACCCCAGTGGCCACACTCCAATCCCATTACCGACACCATCACGTCAGCGCAGTCTAATGCAGTGCCTCTGTGTCCATATCCCCTCTGATCCACACATGCACGCAAACATCTTATCAGGTACATTTATCATCAAGCAGCCATTCCAACACATCGCCCAGTATTAAAAGTTAACACTTACCTTCAGTGATAATCACCCAGCAAAAAAATAAATAAATATATATGTCTATGTATCTCTATGCAAAACACAATAAGTTGACTTTCTCTCAACTTGCAGGACAACTCTTGATTCTGTTGCATGCAGCGCCAACGCACCAGCCTATATATCCCACCACTTGGATTTGTGCATTGACTGTGTAGGTGTTTAATTATCCGCCAGCAGCCAATCGTGTCGCTCTGATGCTATGGCAAGCCAATGGGACGCCTCCTTTCAGTCCTGGCTCACTAATAAGGGATATGGCTCTGCGCTGACGTCATTCTTCAGTCAGTAAGTGCTCCATTCACAAAATCCACCAGTCATTTGGACCATTTGCTATCCCCAATTTGCATTGATGTCATAATTAAGTAGGAAGCAAAGCAAACTGGTGGCTGTACAGAAGCATCACCAGCAATAAATATTTTAAGAACTTTCCAAAAATGTTACATTGCATGCTATATCTCAAATGGCAAGTCGATAACCCCCCAACACCCCCCCCCCCCCCCAAAAAAAAAAACACTGCCACCCTTCCAGCTAAGCACTTGCAGGCGGGGCCATCTGCTGGGGAGGGATGTATACTACACAGTGACGCACTCCTGAGCTCTTCATTCATAACGCTGTTTGAAAAGAGCCAACAACACTACACCCACTGTGCGTCAGGTCTGTATAGACCATCTTATACAGTCAGCTTAGATAATTAGCTTGTTATTGATTTAATTTGGGCCAACATGATGTTATTCACCACGAATAATGAACTCATGGGACTTTACGTTCAACTCTGCTCAGAGTATTAAGTAAACTGCTTTCAAACTACAAAGCATTGTGCAATTTTTATCAGGGTGATTAACATGAAAGTTCCTCCCCCAGCAGCTTCTGTATGCCCTCCATCTGGAATAAAACCTCAGCTAAGTATGACAGCATCCCTGCCCACTTCAGTGAAGCATCAAACCATATTGAGTTAATAAAGTGATACCACAGTCAGTCAGTCAGTGATCACTGCCGCCCGGGCCTCCTCCCACACACTGAGTAAACGAGTTGTCCTGGGCAAAGACCGATCGATGACAGCCTCCGACAAGAGCTGTTTCTCAAAAGCAATTACACAACTGTTTGTCGTGCACCATCGTCTCAATTCCCTTCCTTTTCATTAGTGTGCAGGACAGTATATGTGTGTGCGCACGGATGAGCGTGCGCGTGTTTGATGTGTGTGTCAATCTGAGTCTCTGCACAGTGGACAAAATGAATGGCTGTACAGCAAGTGTGTGTGTGTGTGTGTGTGTGTGTGTGTGCGCGCGTGTGTGTGTGTGTGTGTGTGTGTGTGTGTGTGTGTGTGTGTGTGTGTGTGTGTGTGTGTGTGTGCGTGCGCGTGCACGCTTTTCTCTGTGTGTAAATCTGTGTGCATGTTTTGGATTATATATGCCAGAGTGAAGGGGGGGGGGGGGGGGGGGGCTCTCCTTGTCTGCGTCATAGAGGAACCCCATTAGACAAGATGAGCCTTTTAGTGCTATTGAGCCACATGGCTCACCCATGTCGGGCTCTAAATCACTGCTGAATAGACAGCTGCTGGGTCTCAAGCCATATCTACGAATCTGCATCACTTTTCTACCTATATATATATATATATATATATATATATATATATATATATATACTGTCCTGCCTAATTTATCACACAGAGCTGAACAGATTGAAACATACCAGGAGACCACTGACTTGTTATACAAATTCTAACTTTCCCTAAGTTCGCATGTTACCTTTCATACAGAACTTTGAGCTGTTATTTGCAGGTTGTGGCTGCTTAACCACCTGTTCTGAAGTAGAAACTGTCTCTCAGTGAATCCGCTTCCATGCTTTCTCCCCTGCTGCTCATGTATTAAAGAGCTCATTGGTGGCGTTTGGTGGCGTGTCCTCCACCATGCCTTCAGTGCCTGCTGCTTGAGGAAAAAGGGAACCTTTCTGTGTGGAGTTTGCATGTTCTCCCCATGTTCACCTGGGGTATCCTCCATAAAAAAAACCACTAAAAACATGCAAGAAGATCATCACCTGACTGGTCCCCGGGCGCCGGTCAGCTGGCAGCCCACCGCTCCGCCGTGGAGGAAGGACGGTCCAAAGATGGGTTAAAGGCGGAGAATAAATTTCACATATGCATGGCGTGTGCAGTTTCCCCTCCTAACTTCGCATGATGTGTGTAAAAATGTGACTAATAAAGGATTTCTTCTTCTTCTTCTTCTTCTTCTTCTTCTTCTTCTTCTTCTTCTGTGGTTTTAAAGTGCACTAGTTTTAGTTAAGTGTGCCTAATAAACTGGCAACTGAGCGTTCCACGTTCTGTTGAGCTCCATGCTGCAGCTTGCATGAGACTACTACTCTGAAACTGCTGCTTTCTTCAAAACTATGTTTGTATTTGCCAACCAAACCTAAATCTACAGCATGCAGCACATCATGTATTAACAGATTGCATCTATATGCAAACCTACCGGTCTTACTTTGTACGCTGCTATCTACAAAGCAAGAGTCAATGCAAGAGTGTCTATATAAATAAAACAAAGGGCAAAAGGGAAAAAACAATTATCTCATATCTGTCTATATCATCATCTACTATTTGTATGTGCTGAGTGTGTTTGAACAACCCTTTGCCCTTTAACATTGATTGGACAAACCGTGTGTGTGTTCCATGTCATGTGTGAGTACACACACATCTCTGTGAGCTTCTGCAGGTCTATATATTGCATTCCTTTGTACGTGTGGGTGAGCGCATCTGTACTGTACTACGTGCATGCTTACGTATGTACATGCACTCATATTTTCAGTGTGGGTGTTGTTTTTGGATTGATAGGCCATCCCAGATCTCCGGAGTTTCCCCTGGTGCCTGCACAAACTTTTGAGCATCCAGTCAATATGGTAACCTTTGAAGCCGGACCTCCCCCAGTTAAGATCAACACACTCACTCTAGTGTAAGTTATTGCTGGGGACACAGTGACAGCTGTGGTGTACCGTGTGCTATATGTCTTCTTAATGGCGAAGCTCTTTTGTGCCAATCAAGAACCTCAAGTCTAAATGTAGCAAAAAGAAAGTACACCTGCATAAATGAAGCTAACACACATGAATGGTATTATTGATATCACCGGACACATGAGACTGCTGTGCTATATGTCAACGTAACGACTGAGCTCATTAAAGAGGCAATGTGTGGGTATATTTCATGTCACACACACACAGTGGTTGCATGAGTTCAAATACTACATCGTATGTCACCAGCTTCATTTGGTCAGGACTGTTGAGAATCTCATGTGGGTAAATGTGATGAAGTTCAATACCTGCAAAACACACATGTAGGCAGTGGGGGAAGAAGTACTCTGATTTTCTACTTATGGAAGTAAAAGGATTAGCAATAAAATACACTTGAAATCCGGACAGTAAAACCACTCATCATGCAGAATGTCCCGTTTCAGAATGACATATATTAAAGTAAAGACATAATTATTGCTGCATTATATGGGCATCATTTTAATTCTGCAGCTGGTAAATGTGAGGCTTATTTTATTGACTGAGCTAAAAACTTGAATTCTTCTTCTTCTGAATTCATAGTTTTACTTTAATAGTTGCTGATTTCACTAATTTCAGTAATTTCAGTGTAAAAATACCAAATATTTGTTTGTTCCAATTTATCGTATATGACTTGTGATGGATGTTTTTTAGTTTTTTTTTTTTTTACATTTCATAGACTAAATAGTTAACAGCATGGCTCTCAGTATTTCTCTGCTGACAGCTGTGGTTATTGCTCTCCCCACCTTCACAGAAACAATCAGGGTGAAGTTAGCTTAATATTGGATATCAGTGGATATTTATTGTCTCACTTTCAAAAACCTGAAAAGCAAACAATTAAAAACCAGACTAATGAGCGCATGTGTGATACTTAGAGGAGGAAGAATAATTTACAACCACTAGTTTCAATACTTGAAGTGACACCCACAGATAAATGGAAACCATTCATCCCAGTGCTTTAAGGCTTGATGGAGGACATTCTGGGAGATGCAGGAAATCACTAAGAGGCCAACAGACACAGATGACTGACTTAAATACTGAGGTCACACAGGATTGATCCTACTTGACACTCAATAGCTCATCAATCACTACATGCTTAAAAACGTTTTAGATTGTTCCCATAATTTATAAAAATTCAAAATACAACAACATATAAAAAACTTAAGTTATGCAATGATCTGTCTTTATATTTAGCATGTTATTCATCTCTTCTCATATCAAGCAGTAATGCATATATCCATTAACATTTGAATGTGGGAAAAAGTAAATATTGTATGCATAATTATCAAAATTCACAGTGTCAGTTTGATCTATTGCGTTGCCTGAAATTCTATAGTTGTTCTCTCTCTCTCTTGTTAAAGCAAACTGGAGGAAACAAGCAAGAAATAATGTGTGAAAGTATTTTTGATTAACATAAGAGAACCTATTATCTATCAAATAAATGGAGAATCATGGATAAAGGCTGCTTGTTGCCCTTAAAAACTGCAGCTTCCTACAAAAACCTCTATCGCAATAGCACATCTGAAGTCACCTATTTGCATAACTTTTATAAGGTGAAGTTCAGGATTAGGCTATGTGGACTGCATTCAGATCAATAAATTCTAACTCTTTCTTTCTCAGTCATTCGAAAGAATGTAACCTGCAGCTAGTCATTTTTGTCATTATCAATTATTTTTCTTAATAGATAAATCATTTTGGTGAAATGTTGGTGAAATGGAGGAAGAATGTGAAAAAATGGCAAAGGTCTTTGAATGTCAGTCAGAAAGCTGAAGGTTTATTTTGTATAGGCTTCACCCTCTAAGAGCTGTTGCTGCTGGTACGTTCCCACATGCATGACCATTGTCTTTCACGCCCCCTTCAGGTTTGCTCCTGCAGCTAATCCCGTCACAACTGTGTGACCTCAGTTTTCCTCGGCACCTCGGCTCCTTCATGTCCTTTCATCCGCTTCTATCTGCATGATGAGTCTGAGTCCTTCCTGACTCATTCAGTTTCAAACGTGCTAGACAGCAGATGATGCGTTGTCAGATCTGGCTCTTTTCCGGAAGCACATGCCAAACGGTGCGCCCATAATCCCATCATCTCAGATTAGTGGGCTGCATGGGGGACCACTATGGTGCACAATCAACGTCCCACCCCTCTGCAGTGGCAGGGCTGTGGAGGGAGCGTAATATCACTCGGCTGCTTTTTCCACACAGGGCTGACATGGTGCTAAACCATGGCAAAGCCGAGCAGTCCTGCTGTGTTACGCTTCACATTACGGACATCTGAGCTAGTGGACATTAGTGTCATTCTGGGCATTCACTACATAAGCTTTGCCTTTAAACCAGTAGCAACAGCTCTTGGTGAGTAAAGACAATGCGAAATAGAAAGTTAGGTAGGCTAGAGCTGAAATGATTTGTCGATCAATAGATCAGTGAATCAGAAGAGGAATAAAGTGCACCTAATTTGATGGTCAATTAATCATTTAAGGCATTTTAAAGGAAAAATTGTGTTTTGTGATGTCATTGTAAATTGAATAACATTAGTTATGTATCATAACTCTAGATTCTATGAGTACAGGCGTAGCCCTCTAAGACCCAGACTTTAGGGAGCAGAGCTCAGGTCATGGAGTTGTTATATGCTGCAGGATCAGACCTGCAGTGGCACTAGGGCAGTTTTAATAGTAATGATATTCAACTTATAATGATATCACACAATTTCACATTTTTCACAATTTTTGCTTTAAAAATATGATTAATTGACCATCAAAATTGTTGCTAATTATTCTATTAATCAATTAATTATTTCAGCCCCAGCCTCGTCACGTCACTCTAATATCACTCAAGACAACTGACATATTGGCATATACTACGTGAAGGACAAGTGAAAACAAGATCCCATCTCACAAGCCGTGAAAATGGCCAGTATTATAATGTAATGCTTGTCCATGTACAGAAGCCATGAATCACCACAGGGAGGACAGTGAGTGTTGATAGGGTCAGAGCAGGGTGATATGATCTATGAATGGCACTGCTCACCTTTGGGCACCTCCCTGTCAGTTAAGGCCAAGCCCATCCAGATAAATCACTTCCTGAAGAGAAAGGAAGGTGAAACAGCACTTAAGTCATTATCCAACTGCAGCCTCCTGTAATGGCTCTCAATCTCCAAATCTAATCAGTGGCTCACCACCACAAAGGAGGCTCGCCACCTGATTAAATGCAAGTTCAAGTGGTGGAGCTGGTGTCATTTTGTGGTTGTACATCAGGAAGAAAGGGGACTGTGTTTAAACACCTGGCATGGCGGGTCCAGCTGGGGTAGCAGGAACAGTTGAGGTAGAGGATTTGTGGCTTCAGGCAGGTGTTTCACTCTTGAACAGGTTGTTCTTTCTTTAAACCAGCAGGGCAAGGTCATGCTGACATTTGGGGATAGTTCATCAGTTAAGGAAGCATGTGAAATGTCAAGGAGCACGCAGGGCAGTCTGATTTTCCAGGCGTTTGCTGTTGTTCATTCCCTGACATTAGGGAGATTACATTCAATCGTTGAGACCTGAAAGCATCAATCAGGACTTTGACGTGGCAGCGTGGGAGGGATGCTGGCCCTCTGGCTCTGACATCACTGTCTGAACCGCTGGGCTTGCTTCTATCTACTCCACATCCATTCAAAAAAAAGGAGCAAACAAGAAAAAGGGACCTCTCAGCAGTCTATAGCTAGACATTTACAAATGCTGCAGAAGGATGGAGCAACACTAAGGGCTGTGTTTCTGAAAAGTGCTTGCTAGAAGTCCTATTTATCATGATTACACAAGACTGAATGAAGTGACCTGACTAGCAGAAATATGGCTGAATTGGATTTGAGTTATGCAGCAATTATGCTTGCCAGCTCGACTATATAAAATATTTTGAGAATCATCCGATCATTTATTTCATCCACTCACATTTTCTAATAAAACCTAGGACCTCTCCCGGTCCTAGATGCTGATGCACACACAACTCAGCTCCAATCTAGCCAATATACAGCACTGATCTGCCACTAGACAGCTGTGTTCAAACATGCACCATCAGTTAGGCTAATTCAAGAACCAAACAAAGACAAAACTGATTATCTGACTGTCCATTCGCGGCGTAGCAAATGTAACAAGGCAAAGCAGGCCTGTCAAACTCTGGATTCCTCCACATGCATTGGCGCTAAGCACAGGACTAACAGTGAGGGATATTTAAAGAGTTTAAACAGTGGTGTCATCTTTTAGTCTTTTCAACCAAAGGACAAACGTGTTGTCTGCTCAAACAGGAGCTGCAATCTTTCATTAATTACCTGAATGCCACACAGAAAGATACGAATCCAGCTGCCTATACAGGTTGCATAACGGCTCATGTGTGACTTGTGCTATAGTATATTCTTAAACTTCAGTTCCGTTTCCTTCAGTTTTATCCGTGGAACTACATTGATTATACATTGGGTTTTATTGTTGACAAAGGGTTCTCATTGGAGTTAGTTGAAAGCCTGGTGTATCTCAAACAGACACCTTAATGAAAACAACTTGTAAAATAATATCTCAGGGCATCTTCTGGGATTAAAACAAGCTGTATCACCAATACTTACACAACGACAAACACAGCTGGACTGTCCTTTTAAGATGTTGCTTGAAGTTTAGTGTATTGCAACCATTATTTTTGCCTGAATGATTCTGATGCATCTTGAGAAACCGTGGAGTGACTCAGGCTAGTGCCCTGTCAAAAGCTGGGCGGGGGCAAGCAGTTCTTCTGAAGTATCTTAAGGAAACTTGGCTCTCATCTCTGGAGTCATTTCAGATTCAATCACACTTGATCAACTTGGACCGTGTCCCGTGGTATTTATAGAAAGTTAAACGTTATGCGGTTATAAAGCCTGGCCGAGACCCAAGAATCTGCCATCATTTCTGCCTCTGCAGCAAAGCTGAGAGTTGGAAATTTCTGGCTCTCGGTGTGGCTCAAAGAGGCTCAAGTTACAATGAGACGGAGGGGGGAAATCTTCATTAACAGGCAAAACATGTATTTCAATGAGTAATTGTTTTACCCAAAGCTAAATCTACTGTGTTTTTAGCCAGTTGTTTTCAGCAAAGGTTTCAGTTATCACCATGTTTCTTTTTTTTTTGTCAGAGTGCACCGAGTCCTTTCCACTGAGGCTTTTTCACATCAGCTTATATCATTATGTCTCTTTTTTCTTTGTCATTGTTCTTGTACCTTCTGCTGCCTACGACAAGTTTGCCATGTATCTTACCAGAGAGCACTCATCATCCTTTGGAGAGCTTGTCCTCCTTAACAGAGGAAAATATCTCAAATTGTGTACCATCAAATTCCTGACCCATGAACCTCTTCTCTCCCTTGTTATGTCACCCTCATTGACGTAAATGAGTCTACCAATTAATGGTTCTGCCGACATGGCAATGAAATTAATATGATGTGTTCAGCCATTGCATTTTTTTTCCCCACCACAAGAAATGGGACGGCTTTACCGATCAGTCAAATGCAGTTTAAAGCACCCTTCACTTGCAAAAGCCATTATTGTGACATGATGGATCCTGAAGCACAAGAGGCCATTAATGTGGTTTAATGAATAGATTAGTTGCAGCAGCCAGGTGTCTCCAGAAAAGCACTTGATCACACGCCCACCTAAACTTTGCCATCAATGAAGCTCTCACCTGTTAGGTGCCATTCTGAGTCAGGCTTCTCACTTCACTGGTGGGCAGGTTTTTCAATAAAAACCTGATGTGATTCTCACATCTTGGCAAGAAAGACGACTTTTCTGTAGAACATTGTTTGCTGTACGGAAAACTGATGCTTTGAGAAAGGATTCCCTCAAGACATCCAAACATGTCTATAGTAGTATTTAATTGGATTTCCAAAAAAGTGCAAGAGTCAAATTGTATGAATATCAAACTGAGCTAACCATTGGCTATGAGGCAGAATTCTGTTTGCTGCTCTTCTTTGTCTCTCTGAGTATTGATTAGCAGGCCTTCCTGTCCTCCTTTGCTGTCATGCCTGCTCGGCTGTAACCAACAATGCATACTTAAAGTCAGGATAAACGCCACCGTCAAAGCTGATGACATGATCACATAGCAATGGCTGTCATGAATCAGACAATGGCTTTTTATATCAGCCTGTAATCGTTTCAATCGCAGGCTGAACCATGAGCTTTCGTGTAAATTCTACACTATGCACACAAAGGCTGCGTCACATGAAGTTTAAAGACGGGGGTATTTCAATTAGTTCTGAATTAAACTATTTGCCATCTGGCTGTTTGTAGCTGCACCATGTGAAAGCTTCAGCCTGCTTCAGCAAGTCCACGTCCATTTTGTACCATATGTGCTGCCTATTTAGTTTATTTCACCCTTTTTTTAATTTAGTGTCAGTTTTAAGGGTTGTTTTGGACTAATAAAAAAGAAATATATTTAACAACCAGGCATTAAAATGTGAAAAAAAAATCAGCATCTCTTAAGAGCTCCAAATGTTTTATATGAGTAATATTAACATGCAATAACATGACCTAATATCTATATTAAAGCTGATCTTACTGGCCAATTTAAGCTTGTAAGGCTTGAATTAGATGATATTTTTTAAGTGTGTCCTAATAAAATACTATACTGTATTCACAAAGTGTCCAAAAAAAAAAATCAGTTATTGCAGGTTTACATCATACATACATACATTCATAATATTGTCAGGTAAATTTAGTTCATTGCTGATATTGAATATTAAATCCTAAATTATTAGCTGCTGAAATTCACTAATTAAAAAATGAATTTAATGTTTATGTTTTGCCCACAACACATATTACAAACAAAATTAAAGCTAATTGCCACAGACACAGACAACGTATTTCATTTGCTTTATGCAAAGATACACTACCCGCACAAAAACCAAACACTCATAGATGTACACTATCCACGTGTTTAGGCACTGGCAGCACTTGGTTAATGTTAATGTGGTCCATATAAATGCAGTGTTTCATTCCCACCTTTTGCAATTATGAATGCACATTAATTACATCCATCCATCCATCCATTTTCTACGCCGCTTATCCCTTTCGGGGTCGCGGGGGGCCGGAGCCTATCTCAGCTGTCAGCGGGCGAGAGGCGGGGTACACCCTGGACCGGTCGCCAGCCGATTGCAGGGCACATACACACACCATTCACACTCACACTCACACCAAGGGGCACCAATCAACCTAATGAGCATATTTTTGGTCTGCACGTGCACTACCTGCTGCGCCACCGTGCAGCCCACATTAATTACATTTAAATGTTATTTCTTGGAGACAGAATGATGACGTCAGCATGATGCTCAATGAACTGAACTTCACACAAGTCAGAAATCAGACTGATGCATCACACAGCAGACCGGCTTGTGTGTCAAACATTCACCGACTGTGAAAAACTTGGCTGTCTTGAGAAATCTGCTCTGGAGCGACAACAAAATGAAAAGGGTGACTCATGGTAAAGCTGAGCCGTAAGCCTCCACCTTTTTCCAGCTCTTACTATCATCAAATCGTGTGTCATCGTGGAAAAAAAGTAAGAGTCTGATCAATCAGGTTTGAGTTAATCTGAGGCATCAATTGTGCTTTTTATTTCTTGTTCTTGTTGTTACCCAATTACAATTTGTGGCTGTTAAACAGATCAGCGCAGTGCTCTACGACAAGACAATGCTCTCATCTTCAAAAGTGACCACTCACATTAGTTCCATTCCAAAAACTGCAGTGCTAGATGAGCAAATGCAATCAGCGCTTAAATGTTTGCTGGAGAGCCAAAGTAATGATTGGATGTCTCCGTCCTGTAGGCTTGGCATCATCAGATGTTTCTGCATTGACACTGACAAGGATGACAAATGAACAATTGGTTCCGGTGCATTAGTTTTCAAATTAGCTCCGGCTTCGTTATCACCAAAAGTCAAGCATCTTTGCAGGATACTCCTGCTGTCCAAAATGATGGAGAGAGACATCTGTGGTTTCATATTGCTAACGGGGATGGAGGCACTTCTTCTGAGTACTTATATTCTAATTATACACAGTTATTTTGACATGTAGTTACAGCTCAGGTCATTTAAAGACAAGACTGACATTGTCTAGCGACGCTTACAGCCCTCTCTGATTGTAATTTTCATTGATGGGTGAAAACCGTAGAGACAACTTTGCAATTTTTAAATCCTTCCCATAAGGGTTCAGCTTGAGGGTGGCAGGGATGTTATCTAAATCAAGACTTTATTCCTGGTACGGTGCCTATTTAGGATAAGACAGAGCTTTACATTAAAAGGAAATTTTACACATGGAAGTTTTGCAGGTCTTGAGGAGTTCTTGCTGCATATGCCAAAAAGTTGCACACCTTTTGTGGCTCCTGAGGAAGCTGCACAGAGAAAACGTGATGCTACTTAAATTAGCATCAGATGAGGCCCATCTCTGAGTGAGGCTAGCTGCTACTAGCATACCACATCTAAATATCTGACCAAGCAGTCACCGGTCAAGTTGAATTGTGGGTAACGAAGGTGCAACAAAGAAGAAGAATGTGGAATAAAAGAGAAGATTATGCTTTAAATGCTCCATCATGAGTCTGATTGTTGTCGAGGTGTGACCATCTCTGCTTTGAACTGAATGCTGTTCTAATGCTAACATGGTAACACATACAGCAGTCAAGGTTCACAATGGATGCTAAGACTCTAATGCATTAGCGTCTTAACATTTGTCATCCTTGCCAGTGTCATTGCATCATCAAGTCCTTTCTGTGTGAAGCACTCAATTTGTGCATGTGATTTATTTGTTGTAAAGCACTTTGAGCTGCCGTTCCTCTCTGAAAGATATTATTCAAATAAAGTTAATCATTATTATTATTAATGTTCAGCGCATTAGCTTCCTTTACAGCCCTTATAGCTTATTGCTATATACATTATATGTCTTATGCTTTAAATTATTACAAATTTGACAATATAACATGGAACATAAGCAGTCTTTAGTCTTTCAATGGAAGTTCCTTTATTGACAAAGAGAGCTAATTCCTCTAACAGGAGGATATCTATACTACACCTCACTGTGCACAGTTTACTGTTATAACCAACAAAGTGAGAAAAATCCTCTATGTGCTGAGAGAAAGTCTAGTTTTAGAGATACAATAGTGAGTTGATTTGCGAGTTGTGAGGGATTTCCCTGCAGCTAATGTTGCAGTCAGCCCTCCTCTGAGAAATCTTCACAGGCCAAACTGCAAGAGGAGCCAGCAGAATTTATGGTTGCATCTCAAACGCTGGACTTCATTACTGAAAATTATATTATTGAACAGTATTTGTGTTGGAATATGTTCTTGTTTCAGTCTTTCAGTCTCACCTGCAACAGCATTTACTTACAATATCAACTGAATGAAAAGCCCAACCACATTCTGCCACATTGTGCCTCATATATCATATATTTTTATATCATTATAATGTTAAACTTAGCCTTTCAAGAAAACTTTTAAAATTTATGCCTCATGAGTGGTGGTCAGATGGAATCAGAGCATTAAAATGATGGATACGGTTACTCCGGCACTGGTGTGGGTGCATTTCCTGACATTAAAACAATGAAAATGATGGATAGGAAAATTGTAATCACTGTTAACATAATGACTGAAATCAGCTTCTCCCAGGACTGCATTTCCTCCTTACAGTGAAGAGTATTACTCAGTCACTTTTCACAGCAGGCTGATTACTGTTAGCTGATGTTTGAATGACTCAGTATGTAGGCCTGTGTAATGCTCGCTGGCATCATTTGGATTAAAGTGAACCGGTTTCTCTCATATAGACACCAGATGTATGCATGTAATTTATGAAAAAGGCTGTGTGGTCTGATACTTATTAGCCGTCTGTTCTTAGGTTCATAGACTGAGCAAAGAGACTATCTATCTAGCGGCTGATATTATTAAGTGCCCCACAATGTACTGCTTTTTTTTTTAGCTTGAAAAAGCCTCTTCAGCCATTTGCACTGAAATGCTGCATCAGCGCTTTCGTCAACACTAGGAAACTGATGGCAGTCTCTGCAAGACTCCCACTTCACCTTTCCTCTCACACGTACATGCTCTGGCATGTGCTTGAGGAAGTGTCAACGTCAGTGATGACATACAGTATTTGGACTCTTAAAACACATGGAGGGGAGGGCTGTGGTGGCTTTCCTTCGTTTGCCGTGCGGCTGCTGACCCCTGACCCACTTTGTTATAGGATAACTGCCAGCTTAATGCAACCTTGGCACAGCTGCCACCCTTCCCACCCATTAGTCCAGTCATTTTCCAGGCTGAGACACATCACTGACCTATTTTAAGCAACAAGAGGATTGGAGATATTAAGTTATTCAGGATGCAAAATGTATTCTATAGTATAGAAGTAAAGATATGCTCTGGTGTGTGCTGCTGATTCATTCATGAGGAGGTGGAGGCATGTAAAAATCACAATAAAGTCAGAGACAAAATGAATCATCATTTAGAAATAGATATGATTCAAAGGAAGATCAGGGCATTAAATCTTAATCACAGATAAGTTGTCTTATAGAAGGAGGAGTTTGCTCTTTCCTCGTGTGATTAAAACAAACTGGAAACCATGAATGAGTGGAGGGATGGGCGCACTCACGCTCTCTTCTACTCCCTGAAACACCTCCGCCTCCCGCTCCCCCACCACCACGTGCGAGCGCAGAGTCCACAGTGTGGCTTGGACCCATCACACAGTGACTCAGGCTGCTCTCCATTTGAAAAATTAAACAGGGGGCCATTTGGCAGAGTTAAATGAGGCCCCCAGAAGAAAAAAAAACATGCTGAGCTCAGCACAGCTCCTACAATCTCAATCACAAAGGAGGAGGTTGGCGCGCTGATGTAATGGCCGCCGCCATGCTGCCACTGCCTTGGCAGAGGAGGAGAGCTCGTCAGCACAGCCCTACTAATTCACCACCCACCCCCTCTCCCCCCTTCCAGCTCCTGGATCAAGGGTACATCAGATATCATTAACAGAGAAAGAAAGGCAAAGCTGAAAACCAGACACAGGATGGAGTGATCAGTGGGTATTTCTCTGACTGCAGAGACATACTAGAATGAATTGAACCATATGAAATGTACAGCATGCATGCATGTGTTAGGAAGAATTGAGGGTCTTTGTGGACATGAGAGACATCATTTATTACAGACTCACTGCAAAACTCACCCGTGTACCTGTGGAGCTGCTCCACAATCATATAAAAGCTCCTGCAAAAAAAAATCACATCTGTGATTCAAGTGGCATCAGCGGCTGCTTCATTGATAATGAATAAGCTGCTGACTTTGCCAAACATGACACACCAATTAAACTCAGTATTCGAGCACAGGTCACTGTATATGAACCTATTTTAAGTGTATAATTCTGGTTCAGGACCTCAGCTCAGTCCAGTTCTTTGCCTGTGGAGGAGAGCCAGAGCTTGCGGTCCAGTTTAAAGGCCATGGGCTACTTTTCCACACTCTGGCTTTTAAAAAAGCTCAGTGGAGAAGTATTGATTGACGTGCTCTGTGGCACAGAAATAACATATGTGAATTATTAAAATGGGTGGCATTTACCTTTGAAGAAGTTGACAGCACATGAACTTTGACTGCCTTCATTTCATAATGTGCTTTTGAGTTTTCACAAGTGTTATGTAGACCACATGACTGACACATCTTATTGATACATTAAAGTTTTCTAGTTTGAGTAATTATCAAAAGTCTGTTTCACTGTGTTGCCCTAAGTTGAAAATTATAACACAAACTTTAGATTTAAACTGGACTGAACTAAAATCAGTGAGTGAGGATGGACTTGCGTCAGTTCAGTGATCATCAGTGTTAATCTGCCATCACCTTTATAGAAAAGGAAACAGCGCATTCTAGATATCCATGATCTCAAAGCGGGTTCTCCAGAATTAACACTGGCAGACATGGAGAGACATCAAAAACAAGCATAAAACTCCAATGTTGACTACGGGACAACTTGTGCATCTGTCTTATGGGACTTTTTACGTGTTGCTGCAACAGATATGTGTTTCTTCTCAATGTCACCAAAACAAATGATGCACCCACAGGGTCCTCTTGTAATTTATTGCTGCCGCCTAGTGTTCATGCACAAACACTGCGCCTGTGCGGTCAGGGCGGAAAAGAGAGAGAGAGAAAAAAAATCAGCAATAAACAGATTCAGTGAGAAAATTACTCTAAGTTGCACTTTAGTTCCTGTTCCCCCCAGTCATGTACATAGAACTTTTAAAAATGCTGAACATAATCATTTTCACTTTGTTTTACATCAATTCCTTGTCATGAAATGTCAAAATCATTCACTACAAAATACATATGTCTACATTATTAAATAGTAACTCAATAATTTCACACAATGGTAAGATATGAAATTGTAAATTGTGCAGTCATTGCTGTGCAGGCCTATGATGATCGTATCTTTTATCTAAAGTGAAAATCAATAAAAAATAGATTTATTCTTTATTAATATCTTATATCTTCTTTATTGATAAATATAATGATTTTAATTATTTATCTTTTTGGATTAATAGGATGACCCCCCAAAAAAGACCGTGATAAGATTGGTACTCAATCGATCGCTGATTCGAAATCGGGGCTCTGTTGTTTTCCCTGACGTCGCATCCAGGATAATAAGTCAAATTAAAGGATCACAGCACAGGCGGAGGAGACGAAACACTTTCAAAAGCAGAGATGGTAACTATGAATGAAATCTGAATTACGTCGGTCCTTGTAACAGTATATTTATATACAGTAAATAAGTAGCACAACGTGTTCATGTCGTATAATTTATAAGGAAACCTAAATTAGTGGGTGCATTTACTCAAACCAAGCTAACGATAGCTAGCTAACTTATGACCACTGTGAGTAAGCAAAACACCTCCAGTAACTGCTAATGTTAGCTGCATGGATGCCGGCTAAATGGCGTGTGTTGAAAGACGTGTTTCACGGCTAATATTTGTCCAACGATATCACATCAAATCATATTTGTAATTAACACGGTCCAGTTTGATTTATCGCCGAAATTGCGTTTCACAGTTGTGTTTCTAATCGGTTGGTTAGATAGTTAGCAGGCTAACGCTAGCAGAAGCTAGCCAGCATAGACTGACTTAGCATCAAGTTGATGTATCATGTCTTTTACTTTCGGTTTCCCACAGCTCACCAGCCTTTGGCTTAAGGCTAATAACTCAAGCTGTGAAGCTAACTTGAATAACTACAGTCACTGGTTACTGCAGTGATTCAGCAAACTTTCGGACAGTCGGCATTTTATGAAGCTAATGGCAGTTAGCTTACCGCAGGACTCAACTAAATTGGCACCCTGTGCTGAATATCATTGACAACATTGACTGGCATGATGCTTGTATTCGGTTGCATGTTTCTCTATGGTAAGTGGCTGTACCCAAAGCTGGACTTATCAATTATTTAGTCGTGGTAGTAATTTAAAACTCGAGTCTAGAAACGTCCAGGCTGCAGGCTCAAAGTCTTGTTTAGTCGTAACTTGGAGTCCGTGAGAAATACTGAGGAAGACCGCAGACAATGCAAGACAACTATGTAAGATCAGCTGTTGTGCGTAACATCATAATTCTAATAATTAGAAAATGTAAGTCTCAAATTCTCGTTGTTATCCACAGTTTCGCAACCAGTACGACAATGATGTGACAGTATGGAGTCCACAGGTACGTCGTTGTTTGCCTTAAACTTTCTCTCACTGTCTTCACAGAGTTAATTTCTGTGTGTCACTGACATGTCTCATCATAATATGTAAGCTAAATTATTCATGTTCATGTTGATCCAGGGCCGGATTCATCAGATCGAGTATGCCATGGAGGCAGTGAAACAAGGCTCTGCAACTGTAGGACTCAAATCCAGAACCCATGCAGTCCTGGTTGCTCTGAAGGTAGAGTTATTTCATGTCTTGTCTGTTAATATCAAAAGCCTACAACACCAATAGACACCCAGGTTGAGCCAGAATCATTCAACAGGTGTGAGCAATCGTTTCCTCCTGATGTCAGGTTTTACCCTAAAAGCCTTTTCTATTTGGAAACCTTGAAAGACATGTGTGATCTCTGCCATCTAATGAAGCATTTAAACATACAGTATTCTAACACAAATACAAAACACAGCATGTAGCAGGTTAACAGTGTCGGTCGAAGGACCAGTATTCGGTCATGCATGATTGCTTGTCTTTGGGTCTCTGCAGAGAGCCCAGTCTGAACTGGCTGCCCACCAGAAGAAGATCCTCCATGTCGACAACCACATCGGCATCTCCATTGCTGGCCTGACTGCTGACGCCAGACTGCTGTGGTGGGTCACAGCTGACTTGATGGTCTGAATGAAGCTTTTCAGTGAACCTGCACACCCTCAAATGTAATTAACCTTAAATGACAGTGACACCCTCTCTCCCACAGTAACTTCATGCGTCAGGAATGCTTGGACTCAAGATTTGTCTTCGACAGGCCCCTCCCAACGTCACGTCTTGTCTCTCTTATTGGCAGCAGTATCCTTACAACCGTTAGCTCGAAGCTCTGCTGTAAAATGTGGTGGTTTTTTGTGCGTGCGTGCGTGCACGTGTGTGTGTGTGTGTGTGTTATCAGTGGTTATATTGACTCATATCCTTTGTGTGAATGAGCTTGTTTTCTGTCAAGTAAAATAATTGTGAATGACAACATTAACCCTTAACTGAGCCTTCAGAAACCCAAATCCCAACACAGAGGTATGGAAGGAGGCCTTATGGGGTTGGACTTCTCATTGCTGGCTATGATGTAAGTTTCCTTACTTAAATATCTTACTGCTTTTCTTTATCTATAATATTATTTTTGTCCCCCCTAGAAGAATAAAATAATAAATAAATAAATAAATTAATAAATAAATAGAATAAATGTACAAATTTGGGATTTAAAATCTCACCATGGTTCATGTGTTGTGTGTTGTCCAGGACATGGGACCTCATATCTTCCAGACCTGCCCATCAGCCAACTACTTTGACTGCAAAGCCATGTCCATCGGAGCACGCTCCCAGTCTGCACGCACCTACCTGGAGAGATGCATGGACAAGTTTGCAGACTGTAAGATGAAATTCCTTTTACTAGCCTTTGTTCACTCATATTTAGAAGAAACCAGTTTTAACAAAGAGCTTCGTATTTGCAGATTTTGCAACTGAATGTGAAGATGTCAGATTTTTAGAACCCATGCAGTCAGGGATCTGTTTAATTTTTGTTTATGAGTTCTGCATGCCTTAATTACAGAGTCATATATGAGATGATGGTTCTGGAAGTCAAAACTCATCACTGTTCTCTCAGATCTCATTTAATAACTACATAGTTCAAACATAAATACTCACAGCATGAAACCGTCTCTTCTACATTCTCAGGTAACCTGAATGATCTGGTCCAGCATGGCCTCCGTGCTCTCAGAGAAACCCTCCCCACTGAGCAGGACCTCACTACTAAGGTACACAACTCTCTCCACTCCTGTCTGACACACAAGAGCTCAATCATTAGTGTGTCCACCAACACAGAGCTGTGAATCAAACCAAACTTCACTGACAGGTGTAATATGGCCAAATAGTAATTTTGTATTTTTACTAATAAAAATAGTTTTTGTACTTTGAATGTTTTAATTACAATTGATGAAAGCACCTGAATGGAGTCTGAGGGATGTGACAGGATTCAGATCCAGGAAAGTGTTTTCAGGCCAGCACAGCTGGTCTTCAGGATGCTGCAAACTTCTTTTTCATGTAATTGTATTCAGAGATTTGATTTAAGTGTATTTCTCAATCTTTCAGAACGTTTCCATTGGTATTGTGGGGAAGGATATGGAGTTCACCATTTATGATGATGATGATGTTGCCCCGTTCCTGGAGGGCCTGGAGGAGAGGCCACAGAGGAAGGTATTGCAAAGGCTGCAGAGTGACTGATGTGATCAGTCCAAACTAGAACATATTTGATCTTCTGAGTGAAAGTGAAATCTATAGATGCATCCTTTTAACATGAAGTTCAAGTGCTAAACCACACTTCTGTTTGTGTGCCAGGTCGCCCAGCCCGCAGATGAACCCGCTGCTGGACAGGCATCTGATGAGCCAATGGAGCACTGAGGTGGCCCCATGAAGTCACTTCCTGTTATGAGAGGGGGTGGGCACAAACCCAGACCAACCTGACACTTATTGCAAATCACAGGAGTAACTCTTCGAGGGGACGTTGTTGTTGTGATGTGCCACTTGCTAAACTGTTAATCCAAAATATTCTCTGCAAACATCAACCAATGGGATGTTGCTTTTGTATGAGTAAAGTGTACCATGATACAGGTAATAAAGTCTTTTTTTGAATTGTGCTGCCACTTGTCATCACTGTAATCGCCTACTTCACACACATCTAGCCAAGTCAGAGTGAGTGCAGCAGCAAAGATCTTTACAAGATTGAGACGAGCAGCACAGAAGGCAACAGTCTGAGCCACTATGGTTTAGAGTAAAATAAAACAAAAAGCTTTGAGGAGTAAGTTAAGAATCCAGAACATTTTATTCATGGATATGCAAACCCAGGTGCATTTCTGAACATTGAATAAATAAATTCAGTTTATAAAAGTAAAAATTCTTAAATAATTTGGATCACTAGACAGCAGGTTTGTTCAAAAAGCTTAAAATGTTATCAGTACAGAAGACGATTTCTCCATCACAAACACCAAGGAGAGGACACGAGGAGCCGTTTATGTCAAACAGGTCTCATCCCTGTTCATTTCATACAGTGTGTTTATTCGACCTCTTCACGCCTAAAGGTTAAAAGGAAATCAGGGTCCTCGTCTGTGAACAAACTAGCAAAAATAAAGACAACAGGAAGTTTAAAATGACTAGTTTAAATGGTGTTTTGTGAGTTCAGCACGTGTTTTGATAAAAGTGATTAAAGGCACAAACACCAGAGTAAATGACAGTGATGTGATAAAAGTTCGTCAGAGCTTCTTTTCCTTTTGATGTCCTCAAATCATTTTACTGGAAAAGAGGCTGACTGAGAAAAAGGCCTTGACAGATGTTAATAAACTAATACTGGGTGTGGTCACAGGCAGGGCGTCGACCTTTGACCACATTTTTTCATCAGATCTTGAGCTCATTGAAGCATCTCCAAAGCCATCCATCCATCCATGGAAAGAACATGCAAACCTCACACAGAAAGGCCCTGCCCCACCCAGGGATCAAACCGGCGACCTTCTTGCTGTGAGGCACGCGCACTACCTGCTGCCCCACTGTGCCGCCCCATCTCCAAAGCCTAAATTAAAAAATAAATTCTACATTAAGCACACTGGTATTAGCGTCTTTTGGCATGATGAGGCCCCTGTTTATTCTTAGGAAACATCTTTTAACACCACAAAGTGTACTCAGTCCATTTTTAGCCACTGGATGAAGCTGATATTAGTGATATAAAACTCTGCCCTGCACACACACTTTCTCACTTCTTGAAGTAAAGATAAACGAGGCTGGCCTGACGTCTTCATGCATCCGCCAGCGTCTTCACACAGAAGAGACCAGCAGTCCTCACAAACACCGCTTCAGTTCATGTGCAGTCATGGTGGAGGTCAGTGCGAGGCTTTCTTTGCTTTCCTCCTCTTGTTCCTCCGCCTGACTGTGCTGCAGGAGGTGTCCATCTGCGGCGACTTGCTGAGGTCCTCCATCTTCTCCTGCTCCATCATGGACGTCATCTTCAGTGAGAGCTCCAGCTCCTTCAACACCCCAGCCAGGTCCTCCTCTGGGACACCCAGATCGATTTTACCCCCTCCCGCCTTGTGTTCGTGGTCATTCGCCGTCTCATTTGCACCTAAATCGCTCTCTTTGCCCGCATCCTCTTCACTCACTGCTGTAAAATCAGATTCTCTCACAGCCTCTGTCTCCTGAGCATCTCCTCCACCCATAACGTCCTCAGGCACGTTTTCCAGGTCGGCTCCGTTGGTTTGCGTCCTCTCAGCCTCTGTCTCCGTCTGTGGACTGCCGTGCTGCTGACTGTGCTGACAGCAGCAGGAATGTTCCCAGTACTGCTGAGGCTCCTCGGGATAATCTGCGGACATTACAGAGAAACATCATTTTAGAGAAATGTTGAGGCCTCGGTCTTGTTGAGACGCTTGTGAGGAGGACTGACACTGAATATTTGAGTGTTAGACGATGGAAGTAACCACAAGCGCCTGACTGCACCATTCCTCTTTAGTGCATTAAAGTGTTAAAAGGGGGTTTATGGTAATGGGATAAAACACCTCACATGAGCCTCTGAGGTGGTGAAAAAAGAGCATTTTAAAAGAGAACATGCTTTCATGTGTGACAGGGTTTACGTACCCTCCCAGTCATCCTGGGTCTTCTTCTCTGGAACCACTTTGTCTACCAGCTGGCCCTCCTGCATCACCCGAGTTATCTCCGTCAGCTGCTGCAGGAGACTCTCCTCCTGATCCGCTGTCACCCCCGTCACCCTGCAGACAGGAAGCTTGAACGTCCTCAACCGTCTTGAATAGTTAAGGTTGTGATGTTTTTCCTTGATTCTAACTTAAATTTGCACATTTAACCTTCATAGATTAGGTGCTTCGGGTGCTGATCAGTTTGAATTTTCTTTTACAATTTTCCAGTAATGCTCCTTTAACACATCAGCGCGATATGCACATAAGGAAATGATCTCTGCATCCATATTTGACTCTACAGGAGTCTCACATTCATCTTTATCTCTGCAGTGGAGAAGATTATTACACATGCATGTGATAAACAACTGTTCGAATGAGCTCCTGTCGGGAAAAGCAGCGATGCAGTGATTCCTCTGTAAAGGCACACACCTGTCAGGACTGTGGTGGGCACCGGAGACGATATTCTCCATCACCAGCTCCGTTTCCCGCAGTTTCTCCTGCAACTGAGCCAACTCGAAGTCAGCTGGAGGGCGACAGAATGAACCGCAAGTTTAAACACAAGCCGAGCTCAAACAAACCACAGAGCGTACGGGAAGCAGGCGGTTTAAATCATTTGGAAAGTGTGCAGCTCTCGGTTTCACAGCCTGGGTGGGCTGCGATTCATCTTGGCAGGAATCAACATGTCAGAAAATAACCAACATGAATTCATTTCTCATTACGTTAATGCACAATAAAGGCAAACGTCAACTGTAGGGATTTCTGAGGCTGCGACACACAGAGCAACAGAAAAGCTTTGACTCGCTCAAATGTTCATTGTTGGGTTTTCTAACTTTTTGCTAATCAAAACCTCAGAAGTGATAACATTCAGTACTTAAATTTCTCAGTTTTTTGTCCATTTCTTGCAGTTAATTCTGATTTCAGCCAACTACATCTCATTATCTTCCTCTGGCAGACCATTCAAACACTGAAGAAACAAGAGCTAAAACCGTGTTCAGATTTTAAAGAAACGAGATGGAAGAAAGCGCTAAAGGGCGCTAAGCTCTAAAGGAATGAGCAGAGCTGATGCTGAATGATACTCACTGATCTTTCTCTTCATGTTCTCAGACCGAACTGACGGGAATCTGCCCTCTGATGGTTTGCTGTTCCCCTTAGACGTGATCTGGGACAAAATGACAATAACAGCACTCAAAACACAACAAATCGGTATTTCAACCAGCTATTTTTGGTGAGTTAGTTAAGAGAACTAATACCACTCTCAAAACTGTACAGTAACTATGAGTCTACCAACTGCTAGCAGTTAGCTTAGTTTAGCATAGCACAAAGACTGGAGACAGAGGCTAAAGCTAGTCTAGCTCTGTCTCTACCAGCACCTCTAAAGTTCACTAAGTAACACTTTATATCGAATTTGTGTGATTCATACAAAAAGTAAAGTGTAAGAATGACTTGTGGTTTCATGGGGGCTGTTTGACATTTAGACTTAAGTCTTTTACACTGTGGAATTAAACTAAATTAAAGTTTTGAGAATTTTTCACACCAACTCTGTCTGTACAGATTATCATCCAGACGCTGTGTGTTGAGTCTGCAGCGTTTCACCTTAAACAGGATGTAGAGGATGTACAATAAAATCCCGAAGCCGTACACTGGGATGATCTGTCCCGCCAGGTTGGATTTGCCCCCGGTTCCTGGCACCGTTCCTGCTCCCTTCGCCCTGGCTATGGCCTCCGGGTTGTGGGCTCTGGAAAAGCCGGAACCCGCGGCTCTCTGGCCTCGACCGTCCGGGGCCATCTGACGGTGCATCATTGGAGGGAGGCGACCTAGACCTGCAGGGACGGGAAGACATGTTAGGAATATGTTTAGGCTCTGGACTGATATGCCGGGCTTTACAAAACTGTTTCAGACATTTTTCACAATGTCTTGACCAAATCAAGAAGATAACAAACTCAAAATCTAAAAAAAAAATTTCTGATATATGACAATTTTTCTATTCATTAAAACTTTTTATTGTATCTATAAAATGCCATTTAAGATTCTTGCAATAATCTTCATGAAGATTATAGCGTTCAGTTTTTGTTTCTGGTCCTTTAGGAGGCTGCAGCTTGTGATGATGCTGCTGACCAACTCTTAGTTACAATGACAGGTGTTTCTATTATTCTGTCCATCCCGTGCAAATCAATAATTGCACAGTTTTATATCTGTCAGTTAATGAGGATGTGCCTAATAAACTGACGAATGTTTCCTATTTCTAACAATAATAAACAAAACAGATGTCACGGTGTGTTTGGCGCCCTCTTCAGGGAGGAAAATGTAAGTGCATGCAGGATAATACAGCGGTGATGCACGCGGCGGTTTGAAAAGCTAAAATAAACATTTTATCACACCTCAACAGCTGAAAGAATATAAGATTCAACACGTATTCTGCAGCTGAAGACATCTTAACGAACAGAGACAGAGGAACCGTGAAAGGTGACGCACCCTCCGGCCGCTCAGCAGCATCCTTCCTCCCTCGCGATAACAGCATTTTGGGGAGCAGCAGGGCGACGCACAGCACGAGACACGTCGCCAGGGTCACCTTCTGAAATGTTGACATCGCCATGCCGGCAGATGAACGGTGATTTCGTGAGGAAGCACGATGATATCTGACAGGTTTACGGAGAGACCACAGCGCGGACGAAGCTGGCAGAGGTCGCGTCTCAACCATCGGTTTAACTTCCTCGATGACCGCAGGAGCGGAAGTGCGCCCGAGCTGTAACTCACATATTCACCGCTGGGTGGCGACAAAGGGCCGTCTTACTGTTTTTAATGAGGCTGCACACTTGGTGAAGGTTTAGTTCAAATATAGCATGTAATATTTAGTAATAGTAGTCCAATAAACAATTTATTTCCTATTAGTTAATATATATAAATATGAGATTTTGAGAACACATGTAAAAACATCTTTATTTACATTTTTTACATAATTTCTTAATTATGAGAATTAATTAGAGAGGGTTAATTTTCAGTGAATAATTTCTATGCCTGTCTTTTTTTTCCCATCTGCTCTGCATAGTTTTCCTCTGAAATGCAGATTGTTTCTAAGTCTACAGTACAGCACAGTACAGGTGAAAAATATTATACTTAAATTCTACTTTTTGAAGAATGAACTAAGTACACTTTAGTCTATTTTTGTTGCCTTCAAGTATTCTTAAGTGTTCGAAAAGTAGTCCTTGAGTGTTACTTTAGCATGTTTCAACTTTTTACAAACTGTAAGTGTACTGCAGTACACCAGTGAAAATCAGGATTCATGAACATCCAAAAATACACTTGCAGTATAATTGTGTTATATCACCAGTGCATTTAAATATACTTAAATATACTTAAAATCAAGTGAAGTACACTTTAGTCAAGTATGCTAATGGTGTATTACAAAGGACTTGAAATTAAGTGTAAGTACACTTTATTATGATTTAGTACACTTTTAAAAGTACACTTTAATACATTTAGAAGAAATACACATTTTATAAGTACTTTCTTTAAGTACTGCAGAATCAGTATGTTCATTTTTTATGTACTTGTAATGTATTTTTAAGTAGAGCAAGATATCTATTTGGAAGTACACTTTTGAAAGTATGTCAAACATACTTTAAATTAAGTACACAAAGTAAAGGTGTACTTGCAATGACTTTTATTTCCTTAAATTATATTTGTAATATACTAAAGTATGCTACTCTCTGACATGGGTGGAGATGAGCTGAGGAGTTTTTCCAAATATGCAGTTTAATTTTATTTAATCTCATTTGTTTAAGTCAGAAAAAAATGTCTGAAATGGAAAATCATTAGTACTTGTTAGTGGATTTTCACTTGAATTAATCTATATTTGTATCATTAATTGTTTTTGTCACATAATGGAAGATTTTTGTTTTGCAGACACGTTGTTTTGCAGCTTTACTCTTATTTCTGTACAGTTTTCTTCATGCTGGATTCTCTCATTGTGCTGCTGCCTCCCTTTTTCTGCACCGGGATGATAAAAATACACCTGCTGATGCAGCTTCTAAATAGACGTTTATCTCTCTGGACATTATAGGGAGCAAATATTTAAAGTCCTCCTCTCCTCAAAAGTGTGTTTTGCTTATTGTTACTTCACATGCTTGTTTGACCTTCACTTTGCAAAATGATGGATTTGCAGAGTTTGACACTAAAAGACACTTTTAGATTTGCATATTTATAAATTCTGGAGGGAGAAGATGTTATTTTAAGATTTTTTAAGTGGTCTTTTGAACTTTTATGTTGCTTTTACATCTCGTGTCTGGAGGGGATCCTTAAATGATTTTCCTCCCTCTGTTGTCATGCCTACTCACACTGATTTCGGTCACCTCGGATCAAAAATAATGAGCACGCCAACTGAAATTAAAATTCATTTTAATTAGTCAAGAAAAAACAGCTTGAGATCAAAAACAAAAGTATGGTGGGTTTGGAGCGCGACTCAGTTCAGCTGAGAGATGAAGGGGAAGCAGCTGATCCTCCTCAGTGTTGAACTGCAACAAACAGTGTTTTAAAATATGTTTCGGCCTGTTTTTGGGGGGCTTCCTACATATCAGGTGGGTGG
Source organism: Chaetodon trifascialis (assembly GCF_039877785.1). Classification (NCBI taxonomy): domain Eukaryota; kingdom Metazoa; phylum Chordata; class Actinopteri; order Chaetodontiformes; family Chaetodontidae; genus Chaetodon; species Chaetodon trifascialis. The sequence continues at coordinate 3,312,194 of NC_092065.1, read as the reverse complement.
GCTTCAGGGACTGCTAGAACAGAGAAGTTAAAAAGGAGAACTTAGTGTTTTCTTTGATGGATGACTTGGTTGATGCGATGTTGGCCTGACTGGCTTCTCTCCATCCATCTACTATTTCAGGCTTGGTGAACAGACTCTTCCATAATTTGTAGAATGTTAAAAATAAAAGGGCAGAACCATCACAGTCCACATTAAGTGCTCTTAAAAAATGTCCACCCCACAGCTCCATTTTCACTTCCTGCTCGATCTCTGGTCCGTCTGATCAGGGACGTCAGCATTCGGGCTGGTAACCACGCAGCTCTGTAATAAAGAGTTCAATCATGGGCTGCTGGAAGCATCAGTGCTGTTTCCACTCACGGTTCAGTCTGAAAGAAGATGCTGATGAGCTGACTGTGCGCTGTGCGTGTCGCCATCCAGCTGGCTCACAGTCGTCCTGTTTGGATCTGCAGAGACAGAGCAGAAAATAAAAAACAGTTCCAGGTCGCTGTGTGTGGTTTCAGAGGCTCAATAAAAACATATGATGGGCTTTATGTGTCCACTAATTGCGGTAAGTTAGACAGAAAAGTTATTTGTTTTATAATAAATTGTGGTATACTTTTGAATAAATGGCAGTTTCAACAGAAAATAATATTTTTCTCTTTTGGAAAAACACATTAAATATAATTTGTATTACATTTCAAAGACAGATAAGTTGTACTTAAATGGCAACCAGAGACTGACTGTATGTGTAACAGCACCGTGGGTGGAAAATCTCGGTTTAGCCTTAGATATCCCATTTGTGTGCACTAATGGCAGAAATACAGCCAGTAAGAACTGCTGTCAAGCTAGATCCTTAAATGTGGGCACAATGGACGATAATCAGACTACGAGTAGTAGTTGGACGTTTTAGAGGACAAGAGAAAGTCGCAGCTGCTGATGCTGATGAAGTAGGAATAATGGAGTAACCACAGCTGACACTCTGCAGAACATAAAGTGTAGCATAACTGAGCAAAGGGCACTGGTATTTGTTATTATTGTACTGCAGTCAATCCAAAGAGCATAAGCTGGTTGGCTGAATTGCCTGTGCAGTGGACACCTGTTTAACCTGCTGAGCTCTCTGGAAGTACAGTATGTTGCTGTACTCCATAAATAACTGACACCTCAATGATTACTTCAAGACTTGAGCTTCCTTCCCAAAAGCTACATCGCTGCACCGCATTAGGATCATAATCTGTTGTATTTTATATGGTTGCTGGTTTTTTATGTGTACTGTATTGTACTATCACTGACGAGGTCTCAAAGTACATCTCTAGATGTATATAGCTAGAAAAAACTGTGAAATAGGTTCTGCAGAATATTCGTGTTGTTCAAACCGGTAGTACTGTACCATGAAGGTACTACTGTTTACAAAAAGTACTTCTGAGTGTCATTTATTTCCTCTAAAATGCTCAATTTTGACTCTGTTCCTGATAGTCTTGTATCCTTCCTCTGTACCTACATGTAAGTACCAGAGGGGACCAGAAAGTATTGTACCTGATTCATGGTAAAATCGCACTTTGAGTCCCATGATCAGCTCCACTTTCATACTTAGGCAAAATCCTGCCTCTAACCCATTTACAACTGAGGAAATGAACATGTGTATTTTTGTCCTGTTTTGTTAAATAAGGCAGGTATTATTCTGTATTTTTCTCATAGTTCACATGGCCCATGAAAAGAGCTTTATCCTTTAAGTACATTTCCCTGTTTTCACTTCAGTATTTTGAGTTAAGGATTTAATGAGCTTGATTTCAGCTAATTCCTAGAAGTTGTATAACTAAGTAGGAGGTTTGAATAGAAGTAATTTCCACCTAAGCAAAATGTCACTTGTCTAATCATGTTTCCCAATTAAATTTCATCAATATTGTATTCAAAATTAATGCAGAAGCACATATTTATTGTCCTTATTTCTGTAGCTCTTTCATTTAACCCAGAGGCATGACGCTCATGTCAGATATATTAAATTCAGGAGGGGCAGGAACCAAGAAAAATACACTTATAAAAAGCAGTGGTCCAGTGGTCACATTTAGAAGTCTTTGACAAAAGTTTAAATAAATGTACAAAAAATCCAAAATCAACAAAGCTATTTGAGTCTTTAGAGAAAAGTCAGAGAGAGTTACAGCATGTGGAAGCCAAAAAACCTTCAGTGTAACCCTTTTATCAAAATTACAGTGTTGGAGCCACATTTCTGAAGTACTCCCGTTTTAATGCTCTCCAAACAAAATATACAGCAAATGACAAACATCTGAGCGCATGATGTATCAACGATTCCTCATTTTTCACCTCAGTTAACAACAAATGTGACAAAAACCTTCAGAGTCAGTCAAGGTTTCATGCAGAAAAAGGAAAATGATCTCCTGAAGTCTAAAGTTATCTCAACATGAACTCTGGAAGACCTAAAACCAACCAAAAGTAAAAACTCTCCACCCCCAGAGTCTATTACATGTCCAGTGTGGTGTTGTATATTTTATGAAGTGTAGTTGTAGACTTAGTATTATAATGATAGGTTGGGCTGCTGGTGGCTTTTGGCGATGTTTTTGAACCAAGGCAGACCCTGAAACCCTCATAATTGTGGATTTCGTGGTATTTGCTGCACTTGCTTTCAGGCCTCTCCCATCTCCCCTCCCGGCCGACCGCTGCTCACACCCATCAATGCAGGAAGAGCTCTGCTCCCACAGGATTTATTTGTCTGCCATTCAAAGCTTTGAAGACGGCCTTTAGACGTGTTTAGACAGGCAGGCAACTTAGTGGCTTCCAGCGGCAATGAGAGGTACCTGTTTGAAAACTGGGATTTCCCAAAAAGAGAGCGCTCCAAATCCAGACATCAGCCGGTGATGCATTGAGGGACAGTAAGATGATGAGAGAGGACAAACAAATGCATCTGGAAATGGATTTTATGTGAGCGATGATATTAACATACACAGCACTTGCTCATTACAACCAAAACAATGAGCTAAAAGAGGCCAAAAAGCTCCTTAGAGCTGCAGATTTGGGTCATAATCGTGTTAGGACGGAAGCTCTCCTTGGAAACTGTTTGAAAAAAGGACAGGCGTTTTCAAAACATATTTGGCAGGTGATTGGGTGAACTATCAGTCTATCACGGTCAATCATAAGCTAACTTTAACCAATCAGATCAATGAGTGATATGACTTAGTCAGATAGTGAAACTGTTGCAGAAGCCAGTCAGGAGAAGGGTGAAGAAAATCCTTCAGTGCTGTTCTTTGCTCTATTTTCAATGAAGAAATACTCTCCAGTTCTGACTTAACTGCTGCTATAGCTATTGCTATTGCTATAGCAAACAGTCTCTCGCCGTCATCACACCTAAACCACACCTGTAGCTGCTGGTAGTTCCTCATAGGACAATGATTGGTCTGGAACGACTGTGGTTTGGTCACAAACTAGGCTAACTTGAAGCCTGGCAGGTTGCTGCTCCACAAGGTAAAACTACCAGCTTGTTTTCCTGATTTAAAATGCAAATGATTATCTACTTGATTGAGAGGATTGTAAGGCACATTTGACACGAGTTTCATCTTTAAAGTAGATACATCTAGCTCTCAGCTGGCTGTATGTGCCTCAGAAACCTGACATGATACACAACATGGATTAAATTATCGGTCGGCAATCCATTTTCCTAAACTGCCTTCAAAACTTAACATATGCATCCACACAATGTCACGTAATGCAGACGGCTTCAAAGATAATATGCTACAACTTATCTGGGCATTCTCTTGCTAATGTCAGCAGCCTCTGGTTTGAAGTCTCATGTCTACATATGGTCATATTTGGGATGAGCTAGTGAGCTCACTTGTATACCTTCCAGATATCTCAGCGCATGGTTTAGTTCAAACTGTCAGAGCAGCAGCTGTCTGGGACTGTAATTCATCGTCATCACAATGTTACCTCTTACTGAGGCTGCCTGTCTGTGCTGCCATTAAGATGGCCTCCTTCATAGTCCAGCTGGCACAGGATCATGTTGTTCTTCAAGAAAAACTTGTCTCCCACGCAAAATCTGCAGAGAAAAATAAAAAATATGGAACTGGGTCCTGGTTCTTGCTTGAGCTGAAGTGAATCATGATGTCCCAGTGGAGCATTTCAGGCATATTTTCAGCATATATCCACTGTTATGATAATCAGAAAATTAATCTTGCATGATTGCTGGCTGATTAGCTACCCAAGTGAGATATGTAGTCTTTAACCCCTTGAGGTTTTAAATTGTGCAGTAAATTTCATCACATTCTGATTGCAATGCTTTAATAATGTGCTCAGGACAACCAGTGAGCTCACTAGTACACCTCCCAGATAAGTCGACTGAATTTGATCTCCCTGGCTAATTGCTCCCCTAATCTTACCTCTGGCGGCAGAGCTGACAGGCGAAGCAGTCTAAATGGTAGACGTTGTCTCTGGCTCTCATCACCATCTCAAAGGCAGGGATCAGCTTACTGCAGGCTGCACAGTTCCCCGTCACCCCAAAGAGCCTGCAGAGGGAAAGAGGGCGACAAGCAGACCTCTAGTCTGGACGCACTTAGATACATTTCAGCCAGGAGTTAAAGAGGGGAAAAAAACACTTATACAAAGGGAGGACAGGCCGAAAAAGTAGTTCAACCAGACACTGCGTCTGAGTCAATGCTACAGATGTTGCACGGGTACAAATAATCACTTGTTTTAAAATGGTAAACAGCATTTCCTTCAGATTATTGCTGGTTTATTGCGGCTACCACTAATGCAGTGCCTGCATCCTATTGTAGGAATCATAATTACGAGCAGCCAAGTAGGAATAAACATTCACATCAGCCTCCTCATTGTTATTCTGAGTAGGAGACATGTGGAATTGAAAATGAAAAAATGAGAGATAACTATGGTATCTCCCACATGGCGGGAGATACCTGCAGAAATGTCAACAATCCAGAGCCAAAATAACCACAAAGCCACGCTGTGGTTAAATGTAGGTAAAATCCAAAGTTAATACTGATACAATCAAGCTAATGTTAGCTAATTAATGAGACCAAGAGACTACAGCCATGCTAACGTGGCTCACAATGACAACGACAACATGTTGACGTTCAGCAGGTATAATGTTTACTATCATAGCCTAGTGCATTAGCATGCTAATGTTTGCTAACTAGCACTAAACACAAAGTGCAGCTGCAGCTGAAGTGATTGTTTGTGTCACAGGTATTTGGTCATAAACCAGAATATTTAAATTTTGACCTGAGGGCTATGTGCTTGCGTTTCATCCTGAGGGGAACATGAATGTACAAAATTTCATAACAATCCAAGCTGCAATTATGGAGACAGTTCACTTCAAACCACAAATATCAATGATGCCATTGATGCCAAAGTCAGAAGATCATCCAAGTCATTAGGGCACTGTAAATGTCTTTTTCTGGCAATCCATTCAATAGTTTTGGGATATTTCACTCTGGACTACAACTGATGAACCAATCAACATTGCAATCCACAGAGGCACGTGCTAACATGCTACAGAGTTAGCTATATAGCCTAAACAGTATCGGTATCACCTTACAAGATAGAAAACATAATTTTGAGACAAATTAGGGACTACCTAGTGACTAATAGTTAGGATATACTGTCCACTTCCTGATCAACTGTTTATAGAAATGACTCAGCAAGTCAGCAGCACATAACCAACCACTACTGATTTCTGGTTACGTCTTTAATATGTGTGTGCCCCCTCAAGTACCATGGTTCATCACACTTGTTTCGTACTGTATCTAGAAAATAATCCTCACATATCGTTTCATAATAAAGTAGCGTAAAGTCTGTTGTCTAACTCATCATTATCTCTTATTTAGTCTTAGATTCACAGTTAATCAGGAAGTACTTTTTAGTAATTCATTAATTAACAGTTAGCCTGATGTATTCCCTATTCATTCCTTGATAACTAATTAAAATTTTGTGTACCATTTTGTAGAGTTAACAAGTTATTATCTGGTTCTACTCATTTCAACTTGATAGGTTAGGCTTTGTTTCCATTGGTGTATTTGGTGCAATTAAGAGCTAACAACGCGGTTAACCATCTTGGAATAATGCACTCCCACGTCGTAACAGTGTTCCTTCCTATTCTGCCAACATTGCATGAAGGCAGGATTACTACTTTTTTGTTCTTATTTTTGTAGGAAACGTCAAATGCTTCGCTTCTTGTGAACCATGAGAGACTTTTCATAGAAGTGAAGCGAGTGTCAAAGTAAAAGCTTTCATGAAAGGGATATAACTTGGATCCCTACTGGATTATATCAGCTGCTGATAGAGAGCAGCAAAATGGAGATTCCCTGATATGAGAATGTCAGAATTTATATGAAAATGTCACTATAAGAACCAGATGGGTGTTTTTTTCCTCACAGGACATCACACTGACTTTAGAACTTGAGAACTTGGGAGTCAATTTATTACACTCTTCTGAAACTAATTTATCTGACAACTTTTGAACTATGTCCTCAAACTACCTGAGAACAAACCCTGTGTTGTTTTTAAATACTCTGTGAGTCAGTGCTGACCAGCTGCAGATTGCTTCACCTCTCATTCACCTCTAAAAGAATGAACAAACGGCTCCCTAAGAGCCTGACACACATGAAGATAAGTGGCCGCTCCCGATTTCCATATTCCATTAGAGGCCAAACAGAAAAGGAGGTTTGGGGAGGAACTGTCGTGACAAACGACATTTGCAAAAGGAGGGAGGAAAGTGGCGAGCATGTGTGTCCCAGAGTCCCAGAGCTTCGTACGACAATGAAAAACGTCATCAAACGAGTGACCAACACTGGAACAAAAGAGAGCCCTAATTAACCGAATGTTCTGATCTAACGAGCCTGAGTCCTGAACAGGCACCTGGTGGGTTTTTTCAGTCTCCTTAACGAGGCTACGAGGCTCAATGCTAATTCTCTACTAATGGTCCAATTAAAAGAAATCACATGGTTTTAATCCTGCTCTTCAAAGGCTTTTGGTCTGCACCCTCGCAATGATGAGGAAAACAGGAGGCAATCTTGCCAATTTAACTGTCAAAAAGGGTTTTGGTCTCTTAAGTGCAGTGCAGCTAATGAGAGACTTAGCTCCAACCAAATCCAGCTGGATTGTACATGAGACTAACACATGAGTTCAGCAACGTGGCTGAGATATCAGGAGTTCTCCTGCTGACCTGACACCAGACATCGTTATTTCAGGCTAGAAAATGAAGGGTATATGACTCTCAGAAGAGCCGTTTGAGCCAGGTTTAGGTTTGTATATATGTGGTGTCATCAAGATTCATGGTCAACTGTTTAAAACCTGTTTAAATCCATATTTAAAACATGCTTTAAATAAAAGAAATTCATTTTCTAGTGAGTCACAGGCCCGAGAGGTCAAGTGATGAATAACCACACTTTAAAGGATTTTATCCAGGAGCTGGATACAATTGTTGGTTTCTTTGTAGATAAAAGAGCTTGGTCTGTACCAGCGCTATATGGAAAGTGTCCTGAGACAACTTCTGTTGTGATTTGGCGCTATACAAATTGAATTGAATTGAATTGAATTGAATTGAATTGAATTGAATTGAATTGAATTGAATTGAATTGAATTGAATTGAATTGAGCTGTTCATGCGATCTAAAAACATTTATCTTTATCTAAAGGGTTTGAAGTGCTTCAGAGTGTGTTTAGTGTTAGAAACCTCCAGTCTCATTACATAGCAGATACTGTAGGTATAATAGACACTTTTTTTCCTTGGCTCAAAGTAATGTACTTAAAGCATTTTGGGAAAAGAAAGCGACACAAATATGGAGCTGGAGCCAGGAGACTGTTAGATTAGTGTTTAGCTTAGCATAACAGACTGGAAACAAGGAGAAGCAGTTAGCTTGGTTCTCTCCAAAGCTAATAATTTCCAGCTATCAGGATCTCTGATGTGCATGTGCAAAGACATAGTCTAGCACAAAACACTTCTTAACACAGCGACTCGCTTATCGTCAGAGCAAGCGAGCTGTTTCCACGCCTGCCTAAACTCCCATTTTGTTTTTTTCTCCAAGGAAATTCCCACGTGGCCCTTACACTTTAATATGAATTATCATCATACATGGATCCATAAGTTTTGCATGTTTGTCTGACAACCATGTAGTCATGTTGCCAGACTGTGTGTGAAGCACAATCTGCACAAAATCTGCAAACTGCATACAATTTCAAACCACCTGTCACCTCAAACTGGCAACCCACAACCCAATTCAAGGGCTGTGAGCACATTAGACCCCACCCAGATATGCTGGAAGGTATGCTGTAGATATGCATCTCATTCTCAGCGAGAAAGAAAATGAGCGTATTTCACAAAAGGTTAAATTATTTTGCTATCTATCATTACATATTCCATGATCAAATAGCACACAATATCATCAAAAATGTTGTCATTCTATGCCAGCTTCACTCTCTGCTCTCTCCTTTCTTTGTCTTTTCATTATATATTGTCTGAAAAATAAGTAAAATTGGCATGAAAGTTCATAAGAAAGGTTAAATAACCAGAGAACGCTGAGCAGTCACAAACCACATGCTCCACTATTCTGGCTTCACTCTCTTTTAACAAAGACTGAAGCAAACTGAAAGGTCGACAGTCTGCTTATTCTGCTACTGTAGAATAGAAAAGGTCCAAACAAAACAAGAAACACTTTTCAAATACAAGAAGGCACAAAAGTGTGTGTCCACTGACGACTTCAATACACACCACAGAGTCCCGATATGATGAGTGAAAACAGACATCCAAACGTGGGTAAAACATGCTTGGACTTGATTTATTCATTGAGGTCTTTGTAGTATCTAAGAAACATGACTCACCTGTGAGGTTTTGCTAAGTTTGGGGCAAAAGCAGCTGTGAACAGTCTCTGTGATTTTGTGAAATTTGGCTGCCTGCCTGTACTGGGCGCTTTATTAAATTTGCCTAAAGCATCATCTGAGTTGAAACACGGTAGTTTATGGTACATGCATTATTGTATTTGGTAAAATCTTGAGCAAACCAAGGCTGCTCACTCATGTACATCTGTCCTCATGTATGTTGCAAATCTGCACACTTTCCTTCTTCAGTTTCAGCCAGCTTGTCGATGAGAAGCTCTTAGATTGAAGTTAAAATCTCTGTTACATTATCAGACTCTTTCCTTAGACTTGGATCCTGAGTGGACCTTCAGTCGGCCCTTTCAGCCTCTTACATTATCTGCTTTAACGTTATCAGTACTGCGTACTCTGCACTTGACCTGGGTGCTGGGATGATTTGTTTTGAACGGTGAATCATTCAATTCATTTTCCAATGCCTCATTTAGTCTGTTAGGGTTACCTCAGGTAGTCCCTGCGGCAGAGGATGAGGTTGGCCCGGGTGTAGAGGGTGGAGCCCACCTGGCCCAGGCGGCAGTCACAGCAGGCACACTTCAGGCAGTCCTCATGCCAGTACCTGTCCAGCGCCTGCAGCATGAAGCGGTCCCGGATCTTCCTGTTGCAGCCGGCACATCCCCTCGGCTTCTCTCTGGACTGGAGGGACACAAGAGACACACCTGGCAGGAGACAACAGGTAGAGGCAAAGAGAAGCAGATGGGGTTAAATATACCTCAGCAGCATGTGGAAAGCAGAGGTCTGTCATGGTTAACAACTGAATTAATAAGATTACTGAAATAATCAAAGGTTTGAGAGTGACACCACAAGAGATATGATCTTTAATATGATTTAAACATTAAACAGTCAGTAAGATATCTGACAAAAAATAACAAGTACAGTCACGTGAAATGTGAAATTAACAATACATATAATCTCCTATAGGAATATCATGATTGGAAAAATGTATAATGTCACTATTAAGTTATTATAATGCCTAAACTATAAGTTTTCCTGTAAGGATACAACAGCAGTGATCTGTTAGGGAGTACAAGAAGGAGTCAACCTAATCATTAATCTTGATAAAAGTATTTCACAGACCGAATATAATATGAAAATGGGGCGGGATATCTGTTTTCTGCAATCTTTAATTATTCTTTTGCAGCACAGCCCTCAAAGCCTTTCCTTTTTCCTATTGTACAGATACCAAACACATTCATGTCAGTCCGAACAGAAACGTGTCTGAGTCCTCCTACTCACTCTCCTCCTTGTCCAGCACCATCCTTCTGGAAACCAACAACAATCCAACCCCAGGAGAAACGCCGCTGCTTCTTCTCCTCCTGCGCACGAGATGACACCCGCAGAGGCACTAACGCACGCGAAGGGCTTTGACACTCCGTATAAATTACAAACAAACTTCAGCTCCGCTCCTCATGACCCCGAAGAAAGCCGAGAGGAGCAGACACGGAGTCGCTCTCCGTGTCTCATGCGTAAAAAGAAAAGACAAAACAGCCCGTGGACGGATGAAAACAGCGTCCCCGGGTATCACCTTCCCTGCAGGAGAGGTGTCCTCAAATGAAGAGTGGCAGCGCCTTATCTGAGCTGATGGCAGTGCATAAGCATTTCTGTATCTGCACAGGCTGCGGCTCTTCCCCCTCAGACGAGCTCTCCTGCACAGACTGAACCTCCTCACGGAGCTCCCTCCCTCCCTCCTTCCCTCCCTCTGCAAAACACACACACACACAAAAAAAAAAAAAAACTCCCACAGTCAAATGGTTTTTTTTTTTTTTTTCAACGCTGCGTGCTAATTATATAAAGTCATTATGCTCAGATCTGATAGTAACCGCCCCCTCCCTCTCTGAATCAATTATTCAATAGGCAGTCACACACCAGGACAGCCCGGGCCTGAGGTGTTTTAGAATGAGCTTATTCAACTCCAAGGACACCAATTATCTCCGGGGCGCCCTGTAGTCAAAGCAGCGGCTTTTCAGCTCGCCAGATGCAGCGCTTGCTCTGTGCGCGCCCCTGCATGCGAGCGCGTGTGCGTGCGTGTGACACATATTCATGCACTTATATGTCTTTTTCTTGGATGCAAAAGCGGTAATAGCTTAGCTGAGGGTAAGAAGGAATAACATTAATGTCAGAAAAGTCTGTCACAGGTCCTGGAGGGAATATTTCTAATACTAGTATTACTGGAAGACGAAAATGGAATTGTGAGGTGTTTTACCTGAACTTTGCATCATATGAATGTTACAGCAATACATGTGATCAGTGGTAACAATACAACAGTCCTGAATTCAAAAAATTACTTCAGTAAACGTGCCAATGTATTAAGTACCAACAGTACTCATGTTGCAGAATGGCCCATTTCAGAATCATATATCTTGGATTGTAATTACTGATGCATTAATGTGTTCATCACATTAATGTTCCAGTTAGCAAAGGTGGAGCTTATTCTAATAAATAATATACTGCTGGGTAGCTTGTGAATTTTCCCTGTGGATCAAGTACATCATAGTATTTTGTAGTATTAATCTGAGTCTGAAAAGTAATTCGCAACTAAAGTTATCAAATAAATGTAGTGGAGTAGAAGAATAAAGTAGCAGAAAATGGAAATACACACAAGTACCTCGAAAGTGCACTTAGGTACATTCACTCAAATATTGTGGATAAGGTTTTCCACTATTGATGAGTACAATAGTGGAACTACTGCTGTACAATCCTAAAGGTACTTGTGGGATGAACTGTGAGAAAAACACTAGATCAGTTCTACTAGATCTACAAGTTCAAATATTCATTCAAATATTAAAGTAATGCTGTAGCATTATAGGAGATGCTTTAAATACACTTCATACAGCACTAATAAACTGGTTCAGATATACAGGACTTAAGGGATATTTTAAGAATATCATAAAATCACTATAAAGCTTTAATCTAACAGGCCTATATCCCATCCCATACATATGTCCTGAATATTATGTGATACTGGAGATGAAGGTAGCTAAAAATAGTTATACTTGCTAATAGACCTACCACAGACCAAGCCTTGTATTATAATAAGACTATTGGAATACCAAAGATGAAATCTCAATAGCCTTGAAACTCAATGTTGACTCCCAGACCAACTGTAAGTCACTATATTGAGGATTTAGGAATCTCAATACCACAAAGTATGGTAAGGTCATTATTTAAAGTTTCTACTGAACACCACAGACACATTATTAGTCTCTGTAGATAGATTATTGGAACATTATAGTGATTTTCTCTGGGGTTTTCAAGGCCAGTACTCACCCCAGTCCATAAACAACACTGCAGCCTGCTTCCAAATAGATCATCCGGCCCTAAATCCTCCTCATTAGAAGCTGTGGCATAAACAACTGTTCTAACATGGCCCCTGGATCAGGTCACACTAATTAACCAGCACCATCGACCGACAATTCCCTCATTATCCGCCCTCTCATCTGATCGCATATAGGCCGTCAAGACAGCTAACGATCAACAGACTAATTAATCAGCTGATGAGGTGCAAGTGAAGCTTCGGGTTCCCTCTTCATTTGGAAAAAACACATGGGAGCTAATTAGTTCAATTATTAATGCATCTAATTAAATAGTTTCTCTGGGTTATCATGGTTACTGTCTCGTCCTCTATTGGCTGCGGTGATAAATGGATCTGCGGTGCAATAAAACCCTCTTGTCCTTTATTTTGACATGCATAAACTCCAATGCAACGGCTGACCCAGACTAAACATTACTGGCTATTCACAGGCCAGGACCCCATTAGGCTAATTGCGCTAAAAGCAGTCTGCAGTTGACATTAAAGGTGAGCTGCGGTAAGGGCTCTAATTAGCAGTCTGTGAAAATAGGAGGCCTTTTTGGCCATCTGCTTGCCTTGCCTCATGTCCTCAGTGTGAAAAGGGCAGAGACAAATTTAGGCAATGTTTAGTGGAAGGGCTGTTTGTCAGATATAATGCCATGAGAGGCCGGGTCATTTCATACAGTAACAGCTGAATTTAGAGGAGGGAATATGAGGAAAATGCTGCAGTTTGTGGCACCAAGGCCACATGCTTTGGCATATGAAACCACAGCCTGCTGCTTCTTGTCAGAGTCAAAGGAGAAAACCAGTGTTACTTAGACTTGGAACCAATTTTTTACCATCTTTATCCAAATGTAACATTAAGGACATCATTTTTGCACCCTTGCTAGCAGCATTGCTCTATTCAGTGTCAGTCCATCTCTCATCAGATGAACACTTTGGTTCAGACTGAAATGTCTCAACAACTGTGGTGATCCCTGAACCTTTCCTCTGGTACAATCATCATGTACAGATTTTAGTTTGTCCCGTACTTTGGTTTATGACCAAATACCTGCAAAATTAATGGCATTCCCATCAGCCTCAGCTTTTCGTTGTGTTAATGCTACTTTGCAAAGTTAGCATGCTAACATTCCAAGATGCTAAACTGTTTACCTGTTTAACATCAGCATGTTAGCATTGCAAATTAGCATTGCAAATTCACCTAATATTAATAAACTGTCTTATCTTGTCATTGTAAGCATGCTGACATTAGCATTTAGCTCAAAGCGCCCCAGTGCCTCAGCCCCAAAGAGCTGCAGGCATGGTTGCAGGAGTTTTGTTCCACAACAGCTGGGCAAACTCAGTCGGCTGATGAGAACCATGTGATCTGGTCAAAAGCTCAAGAACAAGCGAGTAAGCAGACGCTGAGATGAGATTGTTCTGTCAATTGCTGCTGAGGTTAATAATGAAATGTCAAGCTCAGATTCAGTTTTTCTGTCTTACATAATGCAGCTTTGATATAAACTGTGTCTCACATCAAAGAAACCTTGACCGAAAAAACAAATTACTGCAAAACATCAGAAATACCCTCAAATATATGTTCATTTGTTGTATTGGAGATGTTTTTTCATTGTGAAGAAAATTGCACTAAATGGATCCCTCTGAAAGGAGATGAGGTCTCGTAACCCCATCAGGAGGAACTGAAAGCTTCACAGGCAAAGTGCTTTACCGGTGAAGCTCGGCCGATTGTGAGAGCTGCACCTGAGCTCCCACGAGGTTTGACCACCGGGGAGGCGATTATTTGTACTGATCTCGAGACTTACCGTGGAGGTCTGGGGAAGAAAACCAAGTGTTTACATGTACTATGTGCCTTTGAGCAAGGAATGTGGTACTCAGAAGAACCAGTGGAGCTTCTTTGGGGTTTTAGGCTCCAGTTCAGCCTGTGGAAATGTGTGTGTGGTCGTATAAAATGTTATAGTCGGCGGCTTGTGGCTGGAAGCTCACTAGTCTGATCCCACACTGAAAGGATAATGCAGTGGCTGTCATTCAGACTGTATCATTGGTATCAACTGAAGACACTTGTGCGTGTTACCATCAACTCAATACTTCTTCAGTTTGAGATTCTGTTGAATCAAAAACGTTGGCTTTCTGTTACTTTTCGACAATCCAACATTCATTCTCGTATTTTAAATGTTAATTTCAAACAAATGACTGGGCATCAGTTGTGGTCGTACTGGGCAGCTACAGGTGTGTTGTTTTTACGCTTAAGGCCATGTTATATGTGTGTAACCAGCTTGATTAGGGCTTTCAGTGTAAGTCAAGTTTTATTTCTGCCCTTCAGTATCAAAAACATGCCTTGAAGGGCTTCTCCGAACAATGAAGACAAAAGAGCAGGACGTGTTCTGTAAACACAGTGAACATGATGGCTGCTTGTTTTCCTGTGATCATTATCTACCTCGCCAACACCTGTTGTGGCTTTAGAGTTTATCTCACTCTCAGGCAAGACAGTGTTTCATCGTAGGAAGTTCAACAACATGAGCAACTCATGCTGATGTGAAGTTTACCAAAGTGGATTAACTCTAAGAAACTGAAGAGAAATTTGAGCTGTGAGAGGCAGGAGGACACATTTGGTACTTTATCAGAAAACAAGCACAGTTTGTTTCTTTGAATCGTAAACTAAAAAGTTGAAGTGCACTGATCTTTGATCCATGCTTTCTGTAAGTTTCACATTACCCAAAAGAAGCAGTACATTAATACCACATTTTAAATACCTTCTGAATCTTCTCTTCTTCAGAAATAACTCATCTGTCTGTGTTTATTGAGTCAGTGAGGCCTCAGTAAACTCACAGACACGATGTACAAATCCTTGCAAATGAAGTTCAAACCCCTGCCACATATACAGCACTGTATGGCCCTCTTCACTGATCATATTTTGGAAGCATCTTTGGCACCTTCTGACATTTTTGGGCAATGTTCTGCTGCTGCAGATGTATGCTGCTGCACTTGAAGACAATGTCTTTGATCTGTCAGCCTCAAACTTGGCAATAAATCTTAAAAAAACAGTGCAAGTATAAACCCTCCAAGGACTGGAACACAATGCAAAGTAACACAACTCTGCACCCTAGGTATGTGAATGAGACTTCTAGAGCTTCTCCACAAGCCTGTAAAGGCCTAAATTTGAGGTAATTTTGACTAAATGCTGAATAAATGACAAAAATGTCACATAGTGCAGACATTTTTTATGAACTATACTTGTCATTAATTGTATTTTTAGTATATTGTGCAAAGCTGATAATTAGAACATTGCAGAAACTACAGTGTTAAATGTGCAACGCTGTTGTCGTGATGCATTTATTGTGAAACAGTTGCAAACCCTGGTTAAGTTCAAACTGTTTTATTATGTGACTTAGATGTGAAGTATAACTGCTACACCTCCACACTAATGGCAGGTAGAGGCCAGCTCATTTCTAGCAGGTATATGACTGTCTATATGACTCTGCTTCACATTTTCTCCACTGGGAGGGAACCCCAGAGGTCATCACGTTTTCTTGCACAGTGGGCCACAACACAAGGCACTTTGTCATGTTTTATCCACCACTGGGGCATCCCAGAAGGGCATGTTTTTCAAACATGGGGTCACTGTTTGCACCCAATGCCCCATGGTCCCAAAAAGGCCACTTAAAAACATCAATGCCAACTGAACACAGGTGTATTTATTAACATTAAGGCTCTATTCAAGTGTCCCAGTACATCATGACAGTGAGCCAGCATGAGCAACACCAGGACCCTAAAACTGAAGCAACAAAATGAAATTCGGCCATCAATAATTTTATTTATACCTGCGATTTTCCATTATCACGCCAAAGCATGTAATAGACCTGCCAGTGTGAAGGTGCAGCACAGTAGGGGGCAATAATGATGGGAACAAAGGACAAACATAGAATCAAGAGCAACATGGTCTGTGTTGTGGAGACTACAGGATGGATGGATGACTGCTGTTCATGTCCCTTGTGAGACCAAAAGGCAGTGTTGGCTTATTTTAACTCAAGTCGACTTCCATAATGTACGTAAGTCACATACACATGCACATATGTAACTTAAGTGAACATATGCATACACATAACTCCAAGGTCACCTGAAATGTTGTGCCGAATTACCACGTTTTCCCCTAATCTCGGCTCTATTTGAGAAATAAATTTTCATATTTCACTGTTATGCGACATCAGTTTTAGCAGCATTACTGCAAGAAGATACCAGCATCATACAAAGCAGCATTCAGGGCGCAGACAGCAGGACATCACATTTAGTGTAACAGGAGACTGCAGGACACTGAGGAGACCTTGAACAACTCATATAACATATGAAAAGGATTACACATGATTCCATCCACAATACAGCTCTCAAAAAAGCTGCTTTATGCTCACTCAATGTTTAATAAAACCAGATGATCCAGATGTAGCTAATCAAAAATATGTGCTCGTGACACTCCCTGCATTGAGCAGAATTGAAGTATGAAATCTGCCTCTTTTCGCAGATGATGCCTCATATCTTTCAGAGATGTCTGCTTTTAGAAATCAACTCTTCAGATACAGTATATACGTCCAGCAAGCAATCACTATGTGCACTCATGCAGCATGACACACAGTACTGTGCATGGCAACAAAAAAAAAAAAAGTCCCCTGAAGCGACTCATACAGGTGAGTGATCAGATCAACTTAAACTGATGTCTTCCTTGTGATTACAGGGGAAACATACCGTATGTTTCAGTTAGAAAAATTCCACCTGTCTTCCTTTTTTTAGGTGATTTGAATCGGAGATGATTTTCCACAGTGACATATGCTTTACACATCTTTAAGGAAATTGAGATTGTCAGTAAGCCCTAGACTAAACACAACAGACTACCGTTTAATTTTGCAGTTAAGCTTGCAGCCGCAGAAAGGGATGCTGACGGACCATCTGATGCTGGAGAAAAACTCTTCCTCCTCTAACGTGGGTCCATTTTCAAGTCTTTGGAAGCTGTCCAATCCCCTGTCAGTCTGACTAAGCTGCAGAGTTTTAGATTGGAGTGGGGATGTGCTCACCAGCTGTGAGATTAAGGGGAACTGATCGATGGCCTTTCTGATTGGCTCTCGCGGTGTCCCAGCAGCATCCAATCCCCTTGGTTCAGATGATTGTCTTCTGCTGAGCCAAAACCAATTCTTCCTCCACACAGGGGCCAAATAAGATCACTGACCTGAAGCTACGAGGCCATGCTCGGAGGTTCTGTCTCCATCCGTCTGCACTCCTCATCTCTCTGGAAAAACCTGAGACAGACAGAGAGGAAGAGGAGGGATGAGGATGATGAGGCAGAATCAAATTAGGGTTTAAATAAAGAGCATTTTTGTTTTATTTAAAGTGTATTTTCCTGACATCTTTGCCATTAAGTGCTAATGCCAGCTGTGTTTCTGCACTGCTCGCTCCAGAAATTACCTGTCAGTCAAACTCAGTGGGTGGACTGTGATGTCTTCTTCCTTAGATTTTTTTTGTTCAGTCTCTGTAGATGGAGCTCTTTTCCTTTTCTGCTCAGCCGTGGTGGTTCACAGCTGCTCCTGCCAACAGCTATCGATTTAAAGCAAAATGTTGCTGCTGGAAATGTAAAAAGCATGGCTTCCTGCATGATTTTATTTTAGCTGAGGAGAATGGGAAGTCTTTCATGAGCCTTACAGAAAGTACAAATGCATCTCTAACCAAAAACATAAAAAGCTTTACAACTAAAATGCATGCAAGATAGTGTAAGCTGCCCAAAAAAAGATTCCTCCATGTGTTGACTGTGAGTGTAATGAGACTTGCAGTAAGGAATAATCACATGATGGAGCTGAATCAAGTGTTTGCTTCATTCACCAATTCCAAACAACTGCCAGAAAGACTCCCGCAAAGATTCAGCTTTCATTGCCACCTGTGCTGTGATGATGATGAACACGAGGAGGCTGCAATCTTATCTTCACTGAATATTCCCTTCTTGTATGTGTGAAAGGAGGCACTGAGCAATCAGAAGAGACAATTTGATCAAAAACACGAATTTATTGAACTTGCATAAGCTGCCAAATTTCATACTTTCTTCAGACTGCAAACCTGCACTTTACTGAGTCTGAGCTGAGATGGTGCTGATTTGGCACATGTAGTCTAACTGAATGTGTCACAAGTAGAACTTTAAGGTTCATTCTTGACCTAAGAAGTTGTCATTTACATGTACTGGTGCATAGAAGATTAAAGACAACAAACATGTAATATCACAAATAATGGAAGAGAGAATCAGGCCTGGAGGATGATTAGAATAATATTTGGGAAAGCCAGACAAAGACCAGCTCAAGGTCCTGGAGAGAGCTCTGTTAGAAGAAGCTAAGATAATGTTTTGTGACTCCAAAATTAAAATTTGTATAGAGGAGTTGAAATGACAGCAGTGTAGTTAAAATTTTCACATTATTTTCATATTTAATAAATTAAGAACATTTTCAGAATAAAGTTGACATATTCAAATTATATTTAATGTTCTTAGATTTATACTTGAGCTTAGTCTCAAGATCATTTCCTTCCTCAAGCAAGTTCTATGAATTGCATTTGTAACTTACACACCTGTGATCTATAACTCTTAAATCAACAATCATACTGTCTATCACTGAAGATCATGTTCCTGTACAAGTGCTATGTTTACCACGTTGATGGCTTCTTTCTGCCTGAAAATGTCAATAAAGTAGAAAAATTAAGACACAAACAGAGTAAAGTCTAAACTGTGATTGACCTTTGAACCCTGAGGAACCCATCACAGTTTCTTTCTGGGGACTTTAACTTATAAAATGATTATTACTATCTTTTTTAATTTTTAATTTTTTTTTAAATGATTAAAAGACAAAACTGTGTAAATTGATTGATTGATTTATATGGTCTGACCTTTAAAGTCACCAGCTACATCCATCTGAACACCTCCGGGTGTGAAACAGAGTTTTCCACCAGCATCAACCAAAGCAGAATTTGACATATTTCCAGTTTTTTCCACTTCACTGGTTACCTCATTTATCTATATAATTTGAATGGATTCAATCATTGCACATGGATGAATGCTGTGCTGCCATCTACTGGGTACTTCAGGAACATTTGTCTGTTTCAGAGGCTAGAATTCAGTTCAGTAATGGTGCATTTCTCACCTCTCCTGCCTCCAAACCAGCTATTTTTAGCAGCCACACACAGGAAATTCCTCTTTTCTGAAGGCTTTAGAGTGATGCCTGCTCTCATGGTCATCTAATTAAAGTTAAGCTCAAAGCAGAACAGAAGCTGCTCTGAACAACTTAAACGGCATCTTAATAAGCAACGCTGAACTTTAATTTCCTCTGGAACATCCCGTGTTTTTACAGCATTTACAAACAGAACATTCATCCCCAAAACGCTGCATGTGTCAGCTTGTTTTCCGATATGTGGTACGTCCTGTCTTCACAGCATCATGGTGACATAACTGGATTTAAGAAGAACAACAGCATCAAATGGGTTCATGCCCTGAATTGGTGTGTGTTAGAGGGCTTTTTTTTTAAGTTTTACAAAGTTCAAAAGTCTTCAGTTTACATTCAAGATATTTTTTCATTCCTCGGTTTCCATGAAAAGAGCAAATAAATACAATAATGAATATATACACAATATGAAAAGCTTACATACATTTTCATACAGGTGACTGAATGTAAGTGATGCCTTCAATCACGGCTGCCATGGAGAGTACAACATGTTACAATCAACAGTATATCAATTATGAACAAACACTATGGCTTCCAAAAAGTACTATGAAAAAGTATTAAAATATATATAGTAATGTTCATTTAAGTGTCAGTAAAATGCATTAAAACTGGCTTTTTCCCTCACCTAAAGCATTCTAAATCCTGCAGAGCAGCAGGCAGCACAACGCTGAACTGAAGACACGTTCCCCTCATCACAATGCAGAAAGACATTATAACAAGATATGTAAAGTCACAGCAAACAGCAGGGACCATCAGCGACCCTGAGCTCACAATGTGAATGCTTTGATTCAGGACTTTCAGGGGAAACCATCGGGGAGGAAAGCTGAACATTTTCACTGTCACAAGCCAATCAACAGCTTATCAGTCTTGCACTCCTCCATGTTGTGATAAGCAGTTATGTCTGATGAGTGAACAGTGAAGGAGAAGCTGATTACAGCCAATCAAAGCCTCCCAGTCAGGTTCCATATACAAAACTGTAGCGATACACCAGACAGAGGCCATGATTAGAAAGTAGCTGCAGAAGATCTGCTGTAATAGACTGTCTGTAGCAAAACATGCCAGGTCGTGGAAGGTGACACTGGGTGAACCGATTCCTGATTATGTGGTCTTTGATGGGGAGATATCTGCTGATTTTAGTCCAAAATTTCAGTTTTATGGCACATTTATGCAAAGTTCTGCTATAACATATAAAAAATAAACAGTGAATTTGAGAGATTTGGCTTGTTTTTTTGGACAGTGTGAGCCACTTTAGACTGCACTTGATTGACATTTCCCTCACAGCTTTGTGACACCTGGGTGGGACAATTTACGCTTTAATGACCTCACATAATCGCCAGGATTATAAGATTAAGTTAAACATCCTGTGTGGGTTTGCAGGGCTTTTAAAGGGAATATTTCAGAGAATATTTGTGTTCATGCCCTATAGTAAAGCATTTTTGATATAAGATATGCAGTATTGATACTGAAACTTGTACTTTCAGCCTTCACTGGGGCCGTCACACTGACTTCCTCCTTTTGCCAAACACATTGTTGATGAGCTTGGCCATAGACTTGGAGCCGCTGTAGCGCCGTCTGTCAGCTCTGTACTTGAGATGCTCCATCACTTGCCGGATGAGTTGGGTGAAGAGGTTGGCGATGTCCTGGTAGCTCTCGGCCGCTGAGACCTCCTGGAAGTGGCAGTGGTTCTCTTGAGCCAGGCAGCGGCCCTCGTCCTCACACACCTGGCGGGCGTGACACAGGTCCTGCTTGTTACCCACCAGACACACAGGAACCTCCGTCTCCCTGAAACAGAGCCGTGGACTGGTGAGATTTGAGGATGTGGAGCCAATAAAATATTTTAACAAATATATATACTATTGGATTGCTTTAATATAGCATAATTTATTTGTAATTTGTTAATTATATCTTGTATCACTAATATGAATCTGAAAAGTTTATCAAATAAATTAAGTGAAGTAAAAAGTACAATATTTCTCTCAGAATATAAAGTAGCAGAAAATAAAAGTGCTCAAAATTGCATGAATGTGCAGTACTTGGGTGTAATGAGTTCTTTCCATCACTGTTTATTTATATTGTGCATCTGTTTGTATTTCCTGTTGACTGTTTCTGTGAAAATAAAGTTTATCTTAACCTTTTAAATCATAATCTTAAAATAGTTAATATACTGCATTCAAAAACAGATCCAAGCCACTACGTTTGATTTACACCCACACAAACACAGATGTCCACAGTCCTCGTCTCCATTAAGAATTACCGATCAATGATCTACATTCATGCGTATTGCTGGCTGAATAAATCTCTTCCCTGCACATTATAAGGATGCTTTGGCAGCTGATGGGGAGCCTGATGGATTCTTTCCATCACACTGAATTTACTGGATGCCTGTTGGTTTGCAGTGAACCCTTTGCACATCATCGTGAATCATTTATCAGTTTGCATTTGTCAGGATCAGGCAGGACTCGCAGCATTCCTGAGGATCCCTGTTCAGCTTCAGAGGCAGGAAAGCAGCACTCCACTTTGCTCTGTTTTCCCATCGTTTTTACAGCACGTTCAAAAAATAACTGAGCATTTCATGCCAAAAAAACATGTTTTGATGTTTTACTTTTGAGGATTTGAATGTTTTAACTGCAGCTGAAGCATTACTGTATGATGAGAAACACAGAATTCAGGAATGTAACTAAGTACATTTACTCAAGTACTTACATACACATTTGAGGTACTTGTACTTCACTTGAGTATTTTTGTTGTTATGGCACTTTCTACTTCTACCCCTCTACATTTCAAAAGGAAATATTGTTTTACTTTTTACTAAGCATTTATGATGTTTTGTTCTTGCACTATGGACCCACTTTATTTGTAATATAAGTATGTGTGTGTATATATAGATATATATGCTACTGACTGCCACACGGGAGGGCGGGGTTCGAATCTCGCTCAGGACAGCATATCCAGGTGGGTCCTTAGGCAAGACCCTTTGCAGTTAGATGCCTACACCTCAGATGAGAGCAACAATAACAGATAAAGACGTCGCCCGGTCCAACAAGGTCCACGTTAGGTGTTGGGGGACCAAAACTCCATGAAATCCATGAAGACTGCAAAGCAACTTGTGACCCAGTGCTCTAATATCTGTCGTAATTGGAGATTGATGAGGTACAATGTGCCTCATCCATGGTACAAAGATGCTACGGCAAGGGGGAGCCAGGACAACAGGTCAGTGCAGGGATGACATCTGCATCTCCGAATAATATAGATTGGGTACCAAGCCCCCAAGAAGCACAGACATATATATTTTTTAGTATTTTTCAGTATTTTTGTACCCTGGTATTTATACATATCACAAAATGTACAATAAAGTTGACTTTGACTTTTGATTTTTGACTTAAACTGCCTAACAGTGTATACAAGTACAACTGAAAAGATTTGTTGATTAATCAATTAGTTGATTGACAGAAAACTGCTATTACTGTACCAATAAGAACAAGAATAATCTAATATATGTATAATATAGTAATAATAGTAACGGGAGTCATTTTTCTGTGCTTTTAATACTTTAAATTCATTTTCCTGATTATACTTGCATACTCTTACTTCAGTAACCTTTTCCACGCAGGACTTCTATTTCTAACAGAGTGTTTTTACAGTGTAGTATTAATGTTTTTACTTCAGTAAAGAGGCTGAGAACCTCCTCCACCACGGTCAGTAAACTGAGAATAGAACTCATATCCATGCTGTTTCTATTGGCTGCTGGTCTGCATTTTCAGTTACATAAGGTTTTCACTCATGCACAACAGCAAAGATTTGTTTGTCAGATTGCTTTCAGTCAATATCCTCAATTGAGCTTTAAAACACCTTTAGTTTTTACACATTTCAACCCAAATCTTAATGCACTGAGCCTCATATGACACCTAAGTCAAAAATTGGAGAAAATATTTGCTTCAGTATATGACACGATTCACATAACCTCTCCAGCTCAGGCTCTGTGGACATAGTTTGAAACAACAGTCCAGCAGCTGCTCAGCTTCTGTTCACTGAAACAGCCTCGTTGTGCTTCTGACCCTTTGCAGTTGTCCATGCGCGCCTCCCGAATCTGCCGCAGGATGTTCTTGGCATTGATGAAAGAAGTGCGGTCGCTGATGTTGTACACCACCACAAAGCCATCTGCCCAGTCCACTGGCTCCTCCAGTATGCACCTGGCCCCTGAGCTCTGCCAAGGTCAAGACATGCTTTAATTTTGGCATCATACGGAGCAGATTAAATTCAGGTTAGTCGATATTAATTACTGACTTTTCATTTCACTGTGATTTTACACCCCTGGTACCCATAGCGAAAGTATTTTTTTGTTCTCAAATTAGCATATAATCAAACAGCTAAACAGGACTTTATCATGAATTAATCTGACAACAAACAAACCTTGAAAAATGGATGAAAGTTTAACACTTTTTCGGTGGTAAATTGTCTGAATATAGAAAATAACAGACTGTTTTTAGCTGCTATAAATGACATTAAAATGCTATTCAAGCTAGAATTTCTCCCAGAACTCATTACCCCTTTTTCTATATGCAATACATGTGCATTACTGTTGTCCCACTTATTCCAGAGCTATTTTTACTGCTGTTCTTTTTACCCTGAACAACACTAGTGTGCAGTCACGTGCAGAGTGAGGATAGGACTCGGCAGAGGTGACCTTGAGGAGAAATAAACAGTGTAGGAAGGACAAGGGGCCCGAGGACATGTCTGAGCCCTCGACCAGCAATGCCTCAGCACTGTAAAAACTCATTTATCCTGCTCTCTTTATTGACTCCATAGCTTCTTTATGCGGTCCAGGTCAGAAGGGCAGGACATCGACTCAGAGTTTCTTATGAAAGGGTGGTGTTACAGTCTGTTTAACCGACAAAGACAAGGACCGGCTCTTGTTCTGCTGAGCCAAGGAGTATTCCAATAAAATACTAACCCTGTAGTAAAAGGCCTCTCAGGTCTTTGGTCACGTTGAAAGAGAAGTAAGCAGGTTATATGGCTCTTTTCTTCAAAGAGACAGCCGTTGGCACACATCGCCTCAGGATACTCTCATAAACCCTTTAGATTCCCAACTTTAAGTGCTGAGCAGATCGTACACGTGCCGGCCAAAGGTAAGTACCTGACCATGGTTCATTCAAGGGCATGTGTGCTGCTTTCCCAGCAGAGTGAAAACCAGACAGTGTTTGCTGTTGTTCTGTGTAACGCTTGCAGCTCCAAAACAAGAAATTATTATCTTTTCACCTCAGCTGAAGGATTGCATCAAAAATTCTCCCATACTTGGGCTTTAAGAACTCTTTTGACCTGAATGGGTTGGTTTAGAAATAATGCTAAAGCTTCTCTTGGCCCTTGACATCTTGGAGACAGCTGGTTTTCTCCCAACACAGATAATTTTATTGGCATTTTTAGCACAACAGTGATATTGCCAGAGGTGAAATAACTATTGACTGAGGTCTGGCATGTAAGTGATGATTATCATAAGTCAAACAAAATGCTAGAATATGAACTTTCACATGGGTGGCTTTCAGTGTATTCTCTTGAAGAGATGTAATGCATTATTCATTTGGCTAACTTATCCCCTCTCAGGGTCATCCATGCGTCAAGTGCAAGGCAAAAAACACAATGAGTAGATTTCCAGTCTGACTGATGAAATGTAAGAGGAAACCAAAGAACTGAAAACAGGAAGTTATGCAGCTCTGCTTTTCTACTAAAAAGTTCTGGAAAATACATTACAACGTTAGATGTGTTGGTGATGTGTTTTACCTGAGAGCAAGGGTCAAAAACTTCCAGGTTCAGCTGCCTGCCATCGATCGACAGCCTTTTGTGGTAGAGGGAATCTGTAAGGATTAGAAACAGTGAGAAACCAATCAATTGATTCAAATATTGATGGGTAGATGGTGTGTTTTGCACTCTGTGATTTTTTTTTTTACCTGTCATCTTTAAGGTTTGTTTGTTGTTTCCTTTAGGTGTTGCTGCAGGTTCCCTCAGCTCTGCAGAGCTTTTTAGCATCTTTCAGCTCATTGTTTTGTTCATTCCTACCATTATCAAAGTGGAGCATTTAGCAGCTAAAGAGTTGAATATTGCCCTCAAGAGTTGGTGGAGAGAAAAACAGAGTTTAAATATGAGAAACTATGAACTAGATGTGCAGTAGAATCTGGAATTCACTGTTTTAATCTTTCTACATCTGTAATCATTTTGAATTATGCTGCAGGTCTCCTGAATGTTAATCTTGTGGATGCTCAGGGGAAATGTGTGCACCACTAAGTGACTAAACGGCAACATCCACAATGTTTGAAGATAAACTGCTCTCCAGGTCCAAAAACAAATCCAAATCAAGCCACAATCATCATCATCAAATCTGGAAACACTTACTGGCATTCGAGGCATATTCACCAATGAAGCGCCTGGTCAGGAACCGCACAAGGACAGCTGGAGGAAACAGACGAAATGAAAAACAACGAAACGAATCACGGCATCATTAAGCTCTCATCCCTCACAGGTGGCAGCAGCAGGGGGGGAAATGACCCTCATTCACTCGGGCAGGCGAAACACGGTGCCAACAGTCTCCAGGACTGGAGCGGTGAAACCGTAGCTTTGCATGAAAGAGGTTCCACGGCTTTTCTGGAAGCCTGCGTGCATATTTGGCGAGCTGAATGGTTATATTTCCCCTTCTGCTTTGCCTCCAGACTGAGAGCTACACATAAAACAGACCACACAATCAGTTTCAATTAAGGACCGAAGTACTCTGAAGCCTGCTGCTTCTGGTGGTCAAAGGCCTCTGAAGGGGTTCTATGCTACAGGGACACATTAATATGCAAGAAAATTCACCTTATAGGACTTTTAGACACAATAGCAATTATTTTCTTCACATTAATATTGATTTATTCAGACAGCAAAACAACAAGAGAATGAGACACATGCTGCATAGCAACAAGAAGAGGGAAAGAGCAGAAAAACATATTAAATGCCCTCATGCAGCCACCAGATGCTACAACATCTTCACAGTAACAGCTCTGCTTCACTGCCAGGCAGCTCAAATGGAGACATCCCATTGTTTTATGGACCCTGGACACAACACAGAGCCACTCTTAAGCAGCACCACAGAGACTGAACACTGATAAATGCAACAAGACCCCAAGCAGCAACATGGGTCCGACAACTTGCCGCACTTTGCCAACATTTTTCACTGAATAAAACCTGGAAAGTGTTAGACCGTGCAAACTTAAGATATGGTCACATAAACTGTTGAACGCATTGGAAAATAAGCTTGTGGAATCTTTGGAGGCGGTTCAGCTGCTACAGATCTCTTTCACATATCCCGTATGTAAACAAAGAGCAGGCCTGAGTGGCACCAACTGTCAGCGTAATACAGCAAAGCCAGAGTAAAAAACCTCATCTGGCTAATTACAAGATACACAAAACCAGTGGTGGAGAATCTTAGCTCCCTGAAAGTATAGTGCACTGACTCAGACTGACCAGACCTCAGTATGCTGTGTTTTCCTTTCTCCATGCTTGAAATCGGCTCTGACAGATGAGTTTTAATTTAACAAAGTTTAAATGCAGGGACCCTCTGGAGGCCAAAATAATCTCATTATTTTCATAAAATTTCAACGAATGGAGCCAATAAACGTATTGTTTGTTTGTTCATGTAATATGAAACCAAAGCCCAGTGAAACTACTGTTAAAGTTTGCAACAACCAACTAGCTACGTTAGCTTACTAAGAGGTCTGGGTAAAACAGAAGTTTTTACCAAAAGATGTGGTTGAATACCCTGGAAAAAAAGTGGTTAGAAGTGGAGCTTGTTTCAATTAAGGACTTTTTTTGGCTAACAACTGTTTTCAAGTTCATGAATGAACATTTCATGCTTATTTGCTAGTTAGCTAACAGCTACAGTTACAGTTAGCCAGTTAGCAAAAGGTACCAACTGGCTTCAAGCAGCTCATCATCATTATGAGTCTCTCCAGATCATCTATCTTTGCTTTAAGATGGTTAGCCTGATTTAAATAGGAAAATAAACAAATATATAATGTGGGACATTGTTAGCAAACAGAGCTGGGTGTGTTTGGGTGTGTTGTAGTGAGCAGGAGGCTATCCCCAACTCATCTGCACATCAACTAGTCCAGCTCACGTTTGGTTCAGCGTCCTCAATGTTGTTAAGACAATAAGACACTGAACCTGTGCTGCTTTACCTTCTATTTACATCTGCAATTCAACATACAGTCACTGTCTGTTGGTGAAGCCCCCAATAAGACTAACTCCACCAAAATGTAGGATTTTTGCAAACATGTACAGACCAAATTAATGTCTTATTAATCACATTTTATATTTTTTTTAACTCACAACCTCAGAATAGAGTGTGTTATTTCGTCAAAACAAAGAGTGAGGTTATACTGTAAGCACAGATTTAACCACCTTAAGTTTAATTTGAGTGTCTGGAGGGAAAACCAAACAGGCAAACACAATTAATCGATTAGTCAAATTGTACAAAGTTAATCTGCCACCATTCATAAATAATCAATGAAACAATAAACAAATTTTCTAGCAAACATTCTAAATGCTGCTTTTCTCTCATTTATGTTGCTGTAAATTTGATATATTTGGACTTCTGGGTAGGCAAAATAATATAAACTAGCATGTCACCTTGACATTTTTCTCAATTTTGCAATGCTTTGTTGACCAAACCATTAACTGATTAATGGAGAAAATACATCATCATACATCATTAGTTGCAGCCTTAATCTCCAATCTGTCCCATCTGAAAGTTATTTAATCGACACAGAGGCTTCTTTTCTGTTGTCTGCTACACTTGTATACTACCTGTTGTATAGTGGTTTAATATAGCATATAAAGAAGCTCGGGACCCCGAAAGGGATAAGTGGCATAGAAAATGGATGGATGGATATAAAGAAGCTTTCCATGCCTGGATCTGTGATATATTGTGCACCAGAAACCATCATCATTTGAAAAACACTGCACTGATTTCCACAACTGTTGGAACAAAAAGAAGGCAGCAAACAGAGCTTTTATACACATACAGACATGCTGACTTAGTGTTTTTTCTCTCTCTGTTTGCGCTAAAAATCACGTCCATCCACTCACCTGATTTCCCAGCTCCCTGACTCCCCAGCAGGGCCAGCTTGATGTCGTTCATGCCTGTGCTCTGTCAGGTCCTCAGTTGTGTTGTGTCTGGTATCTGGGTTTGCGTCGGCACACTAAGTGCTCCTTACAGTCCACCCTGGATTGGAGTACAGGACTGCCCCCCTCTCTTGCTCTTCAAAGGGCTGTTTCACTTTTTAAAACCCAATGGAGAGGAGGAGGGAGGGGGGGACAAGCGCCCTCCTCTTCTCTCTCTGTGTGTCTGTGTGCCAAGTGCTCCTTTACTCTGTCACATCTATCCTTTCTCTGTTTTCTGTCTCTCCTGCATCCAACATAACTCTCTCGCCCCTCTTTCTTTCCTCTCAGTCCATCTGTTTTCCTTCTTTCATTCCTCTCTTGTGACTATATATCTCTCTTTTCTGTCTTTTCCCCCTCTTACACAGAGGTCAGTGGGAGGTCATGGTTGACTAAACCTATTGTGCTGTTTCAACTCTGGCACTGTAACTGTGCGGCTGCCATCTACAGACATTCGTGTCATCGAAGTGTACTGTTATGGAAGCCCATTCCCATCAGGAAGAGGAAAAGGGTTAACTGATGATGAAATGAGTCCGAATTTATACACAAATTGTACATTTAGGACAAAATTACACTAATATAAGTTAAAGTGATGCAACCATGTCCCTTCGAAATTACATTTACTTACATATAGATGCTTATTTGCAACAGCAAATAGATATGTTTTTTTTATCAACCTAGTGAGGAAATTTTTCAAGGGACGTATTTGGAAAATTGCTAAAGTAGCAAATTCAAGCATTCACTGGCTTACTTCATTTGCTTTTTCTACAGTAGCCGCACTTCAAATCAAGTGTCCGTACCTCGCAACCAAAAATAGTGGTTTTTATGGTCATGATATGACCAAAATCCTTCACACTGTACACAGTAAAATTAAAAGGATAAATTGTAACGCAAAATCATAATAGGTCAAAATTTTGAACAGTAAATAAATTGTGTGATTTACTTGGACAGATTTATGGATACTACATCCTAGTACTTAGATAATAAGTTAATATTGTGACTTTTAAAGTAAATGTCATGAGATAGTTGTTACTTAATACAATAAATAATGATAATATAAAAAAAAAAATCTACATTTCGACTTACTATCTGATGGCCAGGACCTCTTGTTTCTCTTGATATTTCATAATTTTTACTTTAAAAGTAAGAAAAATAAACACACATAAACATCATGTTGCCTGTATGACTTTTTTCAAGATAATAAGGAAATGTTTTTAGTTAAAGTATCAGACAAGTTGACAAATATCTACATGTCTGCAAAACATTCACACCAGCGTTTTAAATATTGAAAAGGTTGACAGTGACTTGAAGTAATGGATGGGTTGTGTATGTAAACCTAACCACACATGGGATTCTGACGTCAAAGTCCTGCACTTTACACTAACTTAATATGTAAAAAGTTTAACTTCTTTTATTTTTAATCTTCAGAGCTTTTTATCTATTTTTTTCTTTTTTCTGGCACAAATGGTCTGGCTTCCTTTGTATTCCCTCAGGTGGTGGAGTTGTTATTGACCTCTTTGTGACAAGACCTGGCAACATCTCTCAGAGTCCAGCGTTTGTAATATTCTGGCTACACAGAGAGTCACTTCATTGAAACTGGTTGTTGGATTTTAGTGAAAAGAATGCAGTGATAAGATGGGGATAAAATTTGATGACTTCAGTTATGTACTGAAGTCACAGCTCAAGAGACCGAAGCAATAAAGCAAAGTTGAGTGACTTTGAGAAGCAAAACCATGAGAAGGGCAGCAATAAAATCACTGATTAGAGCATCAGTCATGCTCTTGACATCAGAATGAATCGATTCAGACGAGCAATCCATTTCCTTCAGCTTCAGCCACCACACAACATGTGGCACATGCAGCCAATAAATCATCCTCCAGTAGCTCCGATTAACTGCACACACACACACACACACACACCAACATCAGCCAAAAAAAAGAATATTCTTTGGACTAAAACCACATTTTTGTCCCCCGGATCCTCTTGCATGCTCATTCTGGGCATTTTGGGCCCATTTCCAAACTGGCTTCATTTGATCTTGTACTTGTTTGCGTGCAAAGTCAGTGACCCTCTTCCAGAAGAAAGTCTTGAATTTTACTGTCGACCATAGAGAGGGTTAAATTTATGACTTGGCTCCACTTATCTTTATGTTAACAGCATTTCACAAAAACACTGTTTTGTCTTGGTCTATTTACAGTTTCTTTGTGATTATAATGGTTGGAATAAATACCCCAAAATTTAGGATTTCCAAATCCAGATCCTTTTAAACACCACATATGTAAACAAGGCTTTAACAGTATATTATACACACAGTACATTATTCCACATGTCTTTGCATCGAGAAAACAATCAATTAATGTGAGACTGAAGAAATGTTTCAAAAACTCCTTTTTTGGAGTTTGGGCCACTCTTCTCTGTGACTTTAAGATCATGGAGTCAGACCTTTAAATACCATAAAGCAAAAGCTGTAATGATTAAATAGAAACAGCCTGACCTCATGTGCATCCAAATCCATTCATAATGCACGGCCTGCAAACTTGATGGACTTTTGAAATGTTTACTAAATTATACTCCTTCCATTCAGTGATGTTTAGATATCATATAGCCTGCAAATCAGCTTGCATGAGGCAAAATAATTGGTACCATATAACTTTATGTTTTGGGAGGCCAGATGAAGACTGAAATCACCAAAACATCACTTAAATTATTTGACTCACTTGTTAGAATGGAGGGGAATGTTGAGAGATTAATATTGCATACTGGGAAAATATCTTATCCTCAATCATGCCTAATCTCAAACCAGTAAAGGAAGAATTTTAATCAGCCATGAATGCTGAAACACTTGAGCTTGATGACCTCAATCATCTGCATGCGCTTTGGATCAGAAAAACCACCATGCTCCAACAACACAAAAATTTAAATAAAACCACTTTTCCTTTCATGCGTGCCATCATCAAAACTTCTCCATTGACCTCCCTGCTGTAATCAGGAAGTCCTGTGTTTAACTTCCAAGGCTTGCACACAGTGGAAGGCCCGGCCATCTATGGCAGCTTTTAATCAGGCGGAGGGAAAGGCCATTTCTCCTGAGCTTATCAACACGTGGCTGTAAAGAGGCTTTCACGTGGGACGACGTCATGTGCCCGCAAAACTACACACACCAAGAAACACATTATTCTCACAGCTGCATACACACACACACACACTCACACATGTGTAAAACCTCAACAAATCAACATCAAAGGGCACCATAGCACATCAGCAACATCATTACATAACGTCTGTGCACCAGGAATCTGTCTGGAAGCTTTCTGTTTATTCTGTGAAATTAGATTATCTACCAAGTGTGACATGGGAAAAGTTATGTTGGACAGAAGATTTCCTTGTGGCTGTTCGCCAAGCAAGAGATGCCATTTAAAGACGAAATGGTTCCTGTTACTGAATGTCACTAGGTTAAGTGGCTAGCCTGATATTTTTTCCAGAGATGTTGGCAACAATAATCATCAGAAGATGATGAACGGAATGTTTGCTAATGCCTTTTAACATATGCTCCATTGAAAACTGTACAAACACAATATATTTAATGTTTGACCTCATCAGCCTCATTGATTTTTGTAAATATCTGCTTATTCTGAAAGTTGTGGAATGGTGATAGCATCATGATTGGGTATGAAAGGGGCATCCTAGAAAAGGCTCAGTCATTCACAAGCCAGGATGGAGAGAAGTTCAACACTTGTAAAGCATCTTGTGAAGTAACAAGTATCAAATCAAATCAAACTTTATTTATATAGCACTTTTCATTCATAATAAAATGCAACACAAAGTGCTTTACAACAGTTAAAAACATTATAGAAAAACAGAGAAAACCCATCCCTTCCACCCTCCGTATGTACATACACACACACACACATACACACACACACACACACACACACACACACACACACACACACACACACATTCTCACCACTGACAGTAGCGAGACATGGCAAGGCACTGAGGATCTAGCTCAGATGTAGCTTGATTTAACTTGATTTTGCTTAGTAACATTATGTTAAATAATAATAATTAAAAAAAATGCTCAGTGTATAAAAGATAACTAAATAAATATCAGGCAAAGTGAACTGAAGCATGTTTAGCTCACTGTAGCTTATAGTTGTTTTATCTTAGCTCCGTTTGTTTAAATTAGCCTAGCTAAATTGAGGTAGTGATGTAAAAATAACAACAATGATCCAAAAAACGATCCAAAATTTTTCATTAAAGAAAGCCAAAGTAAAAATGACAAGCAAAGTAAATTTGTAAAGCTTTGATTCATTCTGTGGTTGCACATTAGCTTAACCTTATGTTAACTTAACTGTTTCAGTCTTTTCCTGTACCATAGCCTTAGCTAATTTAGCTTAATTTGACTTAGCTTAGTAACCTATCGATGTTTTCAGAATATATTGATAAACCAAAATTCTCAGTGTGAACCTTATCTAGTTGTTTAGTCGATTATAAATTAGTTTAGCAACTTCAGCTTAGCTTAGTTTATTTTGTTTAGTTTATTGCATCTTACCTGAGCACTTGACTTAGTTTAGTTCAACTTGACTTGGGTTAGTGATGTAGTTAGTCTATGTAATAAAAACAAGCAAACAAAAAAACTAAACACCTGAACACAACATGGTACAAAGTGTTTTACAAAAGACACACAGTCTGAAAGAACGAAATCAATAAATAATTATCATGTAACTTCGAGACAAACAATCACATTGAGAAAATCTGTAGTGTGTCACTACTGCAGTTTGAAATTTGAGAGGAAATGCTGGATTGCTTTATGCCACACGACCAGCAGAGGGTGTGATTCTTTCAAGACATCCATCAGCTGCAGATGATGGAGTGAATTCATAGAAAAATCCCAATTAGGCCCTTTTGTCTTTTTCAAGAAAACCAAGTCAGTGAAAGCCTTTGATTTTGTCACAGGAAATGACAGGATTTATGAGAAATGTGGTCTTAATCTTTGGCCACTCTCGCCAAAACAGCACCAGTGACTCGAGTTGGCAGCCATCGATCACTTTGACAGAGGTTTCACTTCATAATTGTTCCAAGAAATCAGAGTTAATTTGACTTTGATGTT
This sequence comes from Chaetodon trifascialis, assembly GCF_039877785.1. Lineage (NCBI taxonomy): Eukaryota > Metazoa > Chordata > Actinopteri > Chaetodontiformes > Chaetodontidae > Chaetodon > Chaetodon trifascialis. The sequence continues at coordinate 3,278,507 of NC_092065.1, read as the reverse complement.
TGGAAAAAGCTTGTGAACATCTTTTACTGTCCCATGCCTGTTGGTTGAGTTGAAACCACTGATTCCCTCCACAACTTCACACACACATCTTGAACATGTTAGTGAACCATTGTCCTCAGACTGGACGGATGAAGAGCAGAGGCAGCGAGGGTCCGACCCTTTTTTCTCATTCTTGTGTTTGGCCTCCATAACCCCTCTTCTTCTTCTTCTTCTTCTTCTTCTTCTTCTTCTTCTTCTTCTTCTTCTTCTTCTTCTTCTTCTTCTTTCCTTAAGTTTGATTTCCAAATTTGGGCACCAGAAATGTCTCAACATGCGTCTGAGAAGTTTGAATTTTGAAGTGAAGTGACGGATGGTAGTCTGTTTGGAGCTTCATGGCTTTGAAAGCACCCTAATCTCTGTCTTTGACACGAGAACATTCTCAAGTTAAATACGTAAAAGTTATGTTCGATGTTATCTTCTTTGCATGTTATAACCCAGAGCTATCTCACTGAGATACAGTCAGAAATAAGTTAAATGTGTCCTCTCTGAGCCAACTTCCTTACCCCTGCTAAGATCAGCTGAGGCCATAAAACTTAAACTTGGTTTGTGCGTACCCGCTCTACTCTCAACACTGTCCAAAGAAAACATCAAACACCAGACAAGATAATTCAAGAAAATAGAATTTTAATGCAATAACTTATCAGGACTGTGAGGAAATGAGTCTGAATGACCCTAAATAACACAAAGAGTACCAACAAATCTTGGCGGGCAGCTTTTTGGAGGAATCTTAAACGCAGATGAATGTGAGAGTGCCTAATAGTGGCAAATGCATACACTTGAGTTTGTTCTTAACATTAGATGTAGGTCTTATCTCAGATGAAGAGCACTGCAGGCACGTCAGTATTTTCCTCCTTTTTGTGTGTATTAGTGATTCACCCAACTTCAGACAGTGAGAGGGGAGCTGCATGCAGGCTTTTGATGTCCTTAAATGAAACATCTGCACGTTACAAGAGGGAAAAAAAAGATAAAGACTGCGAAGAGAGGAAAAAGAAAAAGAGCAGGCATGTGACTGAGGTTTACCAGACTGAATAAAGTGGGTTTAAAAGACACAAGAGGGGCATAAACCTCCCTTTGAACACATCTCACGGTCAATTTCCCCCATTTTATCCTAACATTAGCCACAGGGCTGCCGGCCCATGAAAGCTCCCTCTCATGTTTCTCTGCGCCTTCATTCAATGGCTGACGACTCTTGGGTCTTACATGAAGTAAACACAGATCAGAGATTAAAGCCAGTATGGAATGGGTTTTATCAGTGGCTGCAAGAGATTTTGTCCATTTGAAAATCTTTTATTGGGTTCACACACTAAAAGCACTCATGGTGCAGCTTGATTATGTTTCATTGAAGAGCATTTTGGCAAACATGGATGAAAGTATGAGCTTTCTGGCTCAAATGGCAGTCGCTTCATGCTGTTGCCTGCCTGACAAATTATGCTTAGCTGAATCTTGGATGAACAAAATGTTCTGAAGTCCTTCATGTTTAAAACTATCATGTTTAAGAGTCGAAAACCACAATCAGAACCTCGCGGCAGTAACGCGCAGGGAGCAGACCACCAAGGACTGCCGCAGAGTCCAGGAGAAACAAAAGCAGTCACGTCTGCTCAACGAGCCAGCGTTGAGGTTGAGCAGAGGTTTATTTAAGGGCATTTCCAAAGAAAACATGACAGAAAAGCAACATGTCCTCCTTTAAATTATGAATTTGACTCTGAGTTTAAACAATGGAACAGAAAAAGTTTCTACAGCTGCCATCATGCCAGAAAGAACATTTGTTCAGTTTCTCATTCAAAGTTTCTTGTTTAAATGGGAATCTTTATATATTGTGATATAAGATATATTTTATGTTAGTTTGTAATCAATAAAAGGGTCTTACCAAACCTTTTTCACTGGCATGCCCATAACCTCCTGCTGCTGAAGCTCCAGTAGGGGTCATGGCGGCCTCCATTACCCACCACAGTGGGACTGATGCTCCAGGTTCAGACAGATTTGAACCAGATACAGCACAGCTAGCCTCTTAGAAACAAACCCACCATGTTCCCTTCACACTGAGATTGTTTCTCTGAGCACATTTAAGTCTTCACTTTGAGTGTTGCGACTTCAGAATTCTCAGAGTCTCAAGGATCGAACCCACATCCTCAGAACGGTCTTCTGTTATACTGAGCTATCGAAGAAGAATGTTATGGCTGTCACTGTTCTTTGGGTGTTAATGTGTGTATGTGTGTGTCCTTTTGCCTGGCATGTGTGTGAATGGTTGCAGGTGAAGGGGTGTGTAAACAGGACTCCTCCTCTGAGCCAGCCGGTGCCCAATCCCCTGCGAGCTGTTATTTCCTGCAGTCTACAAGACTCGTCTGAGCCTGGCAGTCTGCGGCTGGCATCTTGCGTGACCAGTCCTTCACGCACATAGAAAAGCATTCCATGGTCTGAGGTAGTTTTTGTCTGAGCTTGTGTTCTTGATATTTTTGTTGTCACCAGATTCAAATTGAGCTAAGTTAGAGAGGGGATTGATTTTTGGCACACACTAGAGATGCTGATTGTTAGCCTCATTAGGCTTAGGGGTGCTGTTTCATGTTGTATTTTGATTCTTGGTTCTCACCTTTTACTGTAGGCCTCATTTGAGAGGGTTTTACTTCTATTCTGTGTGGTTAAGGTAAGCTCTCATTTTTGGAGAGTTCTCTTTTGGTTTTGATTATTTCATTTGTTTGAAAAGCACCCACTCGCTCTTTGTCTTGTCCTGGCCTTTTGCCTTTTGTGTACTAAAACAATTTAAAACACTTTGATTTAAATAAATAACTAATTTCAACCACTGACATTCGGTTGTTTTTTTGTTACTTCCTTTCCCCTAGCGAGCTGGGTTGTAACAAAGAAGAAGACATGCTTTATTAATCACCACACAACATGCACATGCCATGCATCGGTGAACACAACAACAACAACACAACATGCACAATGCCGTGCTTTTTGGTGAAATTGTTCCTCCGCATTTGACCCATCCTGGTAAGTCCTTCCTCTGCGGCAGACCAGGAGCGGTGGGCTGCCAGCTGACAGCAGCGCCTGGGGACCCAACTATCTTTGTCACCATTGGTCAGGTGGTGATCTTCTTGCATGTTTTTAGTGGGTTTTTTTGTGGAGGATACCCCAGGTGAACACGGGGAGAACATGCAAACTCCACACAGAAAGGCCCCTTTCCTCGAGATAGGCACCCCAGGCGGGAATCGAACCCAGGACCTTCTAGCGGTGAGGCAATAGTGTTACCACAGTTCAACATTGCCACTTGTTTCAGACCGTTGAACCTTTGTTCCTTGAGGTTTTGAGTCGTCCTCTGGGTGTTGCAAACTAATCAAGACATTCCAGAATGAACCCCACAACCTTAAAAGTCCTCAAGTTACTCCTTGAGTCATTCAGTCCAAGACACTCAAACTCTATTCTTTAGACGTCAGACTTCAAACTTCACTGAGCCTCATAAGGACTGAACCCTCCACCAAAACCTCCCGAGCAGACCTTAAACATCCAGAGATATTTGTTCAAACACTCCAACGCTGTGTCTCTTAGAGCTCTTGACTCTTTCCTCTGCATGTGGGACTTCAAAAAGCTGCCTGAGGACTGAATCCTAAACTTCAAACCTTCACAGCAGTCCTCTTACTGACTGAGCCAGACAAATAGACACAGTGATCATAAAGCTGCCCTAGACCCTACCAGGTCCCCCCTGCTCAGCAGTACTGTATTATTGTGAAGTGGAAGCGCCTAAGAGCAGCAACAGCTTGACCACGAAGTGGTAAACCATGCAGACTCACCAAGCAGGGCTGAAGCACGTAAAAATCACCTGTTATCAGTTGCATCAATCACTACAGAGTGAATGCCTCTGGAGGCAACATCAGCACACAAACTGTGTGTCAGGAGCTTCATGAGATGGGCTTCTATGGACGAACAGCATCACCATATGGTTCACAGACAAATGGGCACCATGTTCTTGTTCCACTGCAGGTTGTGGACCAGGTCTTGTTGTCCAGAGACATGAGAGAGTTGAGTTTGTGCGACCAGTGGTTGAGCAGGTCTTTGATATTCACATATGTATGTGATGCTTTCCTGACACACTGATGAACTGCCTGCTCAGCAAAACACGCTGCGTGTTAATGTGATTCTTTGGTGTGATGAATCACACTTCACTGTCTGGCAGTCTGAAGGATGAATCAAAGCAAAACTCCCCCCATTCAATCCCAGTCAAAGCAAGACATGCAGTGCATGTTGACGTGAAGCATTTCATCTCAGTGTTTCATGATTTACTCTGCATGATTTCATTCAGAGAAGATGAGTCGCTGTCTCGTGTTTGTGAAACTCTCACATTCTCTTCCTGCAGAGCCGTCACTGTCCAGACAAGACAAAGGAGTTCATCCTCAGCAACCTCTAAAGTGAAATGAAGTTATGTTTTAGTTAGTGTCAGTCTGATTGCATCATTTTACTGTCTGAGGAATTTACATATCACCTTATTATATATATATATATATATATATATAGAGAGAGAGAGAGAGAGAGAGAGAGAGAGAGAGAGAGAGAGAGAGAGAGAGAGAGAGAGAATCAACATCTTCAGAGTGGAAGAAAACAAACCCTGATGATCTGCAGATCAGCTGTTTGCAGAAACCAGCGGACAGAATGTGAAAAGAAGCAGGAACCAAAATAGTGAATATCATATAAACAGAAAAAAGAAAACGCACAAAACCTTCAGCTTGAAAAGTCTCACTGCAAATACTGTAATTTCAAACTTCTGATGGTACGAATGTAAAGTCTTAGATACAACAACGCCCCCTGGTGGAGAAGTTGTGTGACAGCTTGGAGAAGCGCAACAAAAAATAAATTAACCTCAAAAACCACTAAAAACATCTTTTCATGGACAGTGGATCATTGTGCTATGACTCTGATTTTAACCTCCAGTTTTAGTAAAGTAAGTTGTAAATAAGTAAGAACTTTAGTCAAATGCATCTGTTTAGTCCTCTTTGATTTATTTGTAATTTGCACACAGCTGCATAAGTTTTCTTCAGAGGGAGGCAGAGATAAGCAACATTGTTCTGGGAAATAATTAGCAGAGTAATACTCATCCTTATTAGCTGCTGGTCGTTTCCCAGCCTGGTCAGAATTTCAAATGAGAAAATATAAAGCCAGTTTTACAATATTCCTCCACAAATCAAAGGTGCACTTTCACAACTGTTCATGCTGATTCTGTTACCAGCGTTTGAGTTGTATGGAGTTTTATTTTCTAAGCTTTTAGAAACTCTTTGAAAACAGTAACAGTGACTGAAGATAAAAATAGATTTTTGAAAGGAAGTATGGCCAGGAGAGAATTTTTTATGTTATAAAGGATGAAAAACCAGCTGCAAGTATGTACTGTACCTGTATTACCTCCAGCCTACACAGTGATCTTTGAGGCCCTGATTCAACCTGAGTAGAGTTAACTGAAGTTCAAATATTAAAACATACAGTACGTTTAAGAGGTACACTGACATTTCTAAATGTGTTTCAAACATGTGTCTTCAGTTTCAATTTGTTAAACAACCAGAAAAATGTCTCATTCACATTTCATAAGACATTTATGAGATTCTACGCATACATTAACAATAACGTGCATTTGACTGATTCCATTCAAATCACTATCAGTCACTTAGAAAATATATTTGTGCCTGAAATTCTTTGAAAATATGTGAAAATGACTGAATCCGCTCATTTCCCCATAATATGCTTACATTCATGGAAAAGTAAAAGTATAAAATTATTCTAACGGTCTCCATCCATTAAAAGGCTTCAAGAACCCTGCACGTATTTCCTAAACTAGTTACAGGTAATATTTTTTCCCACCAAACACGTATCTCTTCTTCCTGTGGCTCTCCTTCCTCTTCCTGCTGAGCCAGCAGAGGCGAGCTCTGTCCATTGTGTCCTGGCTGGCTGATGGAAACGTCCGGTCAGGAAAAACCTCCTTCAGTTTGCTCAAGAAAAACACCTCAAGGTTTCGGCCGGCCTGGGCCACCTCTGAGTCCGGCTGCACAGCAGAGGGAGATATACATGAAGATGGAGAGTTCAGAGACTATTATTCTGGATTTAAACTCAGTTTATCCAGGGATATTTGATTTACAGCAGACAGACATTATGTGACTGGCCTGTGGGCCAGTTTTAAGATCGGCCAGACAAAGAGCTGTCTTAAGTCGTCAGCCCAAGTTGTTTATTACAACCTCTAGTGGCCAGAGTAATTATGACAGGAGCAAAGGAGGAAGTCAGGTGATGTAGTAGTCCTACAAAGAGCAAAGAAAGGTGGGGGTGGATGGATGGGACCAACAAACACTGGACCGTCCCATGTGAAAAGTCAACAGTGACTTATTTTAACATCCCTAACGTACGTAACACATAAGGGGACCATGAAGTTTGGTGCAGACACTCATGGTCTCCAGAGGATGAATCCTACTGACTTAGCTGATCTTTTTCATTTGGAGACATCATCAGATTAAAAATTTTACTTTGGTTTATATGGCACTCCCATCAGCCTCAGAGGTCCTCTGCTCATTGCTAGCTCATTAGCAAATATGAGCATGTTAAAATGCTAAACTAAAACAATGAACATGTTAAACATTAGAAACACTCTTACTGTGAGCTTGTTAGCATGCTAACGTTAGCACTGAGCTCAAACTTCCTCTAGGACAGCCTCACAGAGCAGCTAGCATGGCTGCAGACTCTTGTTAAATGTCATTTTGGTTGATGGACACTCCTGATTGGCAGTCTCTACATGAAGAAATCAAAGAGGAAAAGTGGCCCAGTTTTCTGCTACATGTACAACTTATTCCCACCGGCTATAGAGCAGAAATGATTCAATAAGCCTCCAGGAGAAATTAGATTAAAGTGGGGAGTCCATGCAAAGTAAAAACTTACATAATTGAAGGTAGCGCAGTTCTTGAACATGAGCAGGACGTCATCGACAAACTGCTCGGCGTTGAAGTAATGGAGAGTGTTGCTCTCATCCAGTTTCCTGCGGATCACCGACAGGTTGATGGGCCTCTTGATGATCTGGTAGTAGTTTTGAGCCTGGAGCACATTTACAGGGATAACATCATTGTTTTCATTTTAAAATCGAGGTTTGTTGTGAAAGTTAAGTGAAGCAGTTTGCATACACAGTCCAATAGTGCAGTGTTTTCTTAGGTAAAACCATCACATACGGCCATCACTCTGCTGTTTCTGTATTTCTCTATGTAGTTATTATGACATGTATTTGTGCAGTTTTCCACTGATGCATGTTATTCATGGTTCTGTAAGATAAACATGTTACAATGCAGGGTTAATGCAAATCTGGTGGACTGACCAGAGGGCTGACAGGTTCATGGAACGGAGCGCTGAGTGTGTGACAGTACAGCAGCAGAGTCAGCTTCTCACACCTCTGCACAGGAAACACACACACACACACACACACACACACACACACACACACACACACACAGAGTCAATAAAAAGCCTATGTTCATCGACTCATGGGCGGATGTTATATGAGGGTGGGAGAGTTTATTTTCTCACTTTGAATCAATGTTGATGTAACTATTGGCCTAATGAATGAACTGTTTCTACACCTGCAGCTCACCCTCTGGTCCTGGTCAGACAGTGTGTACGGAGCTTTGACTCCCCCGCAGGAGTACATGTTCTCACAGTCGTAGTTCTCCGCAGGCTCCTGGTCAGTTCTGCACAGCGTGCACATCCAGTCACCTCTGCACAGGACCACACAGGTCATTTCATAGGTCAGAGATCAAAAAATGTAGTTTCTGATTATTTTACTTTATTAGCATGCTTAATTAAAGTGTACTTTCATTTCACTTCATTTTTAAGTATATTTAGTTATATTTCTACTTCAGTACACTTTTTAAAAAGTTGTGCAAGAATTTACACTTCAAGTAATCAAGGATTCTCAAGGGTACTCGAGCACACTTAAGTATACTTACAGGTGACAAAAATAGTACAAAGTGTATTTGGATATATTTTTACGCCTGGCAGAAAGGCAAACAACAGCACAGCAGCAGAGTCAGCTTCTCGCACCTCAACGCAGGAAACACACACACACACACACACACACACACACACACACACACACACTCCCTCGTCCTCTCCATGCGTTCAAGTGTCCCTAAGCAGACATTTAACCCCAAACTGCAGACATTTAATCCCATGAGGGAAGAAAAATGTGAGTCTAGATTATCCTAAATTAGACCCTTTTCTAATCTGTGCCTGTTATTTGTAGCAGTGTGTGTGGAGCTGATGAAGGTGCTGGGTGACCATACTGTACTTACAGTGGGGAGCAGATGAGAGGAGGTATATGACAGGCCAGGTGGTAAACTTTAGGGCAGCGGTCACAGCAGAGCAGATCTCCTCCATTCAGACACACGGCACAGAAATCTTCACTCTCCATCTCCTCGGTCTCTGGTCCAGGTTCAGGCTGCTGGATGGACGAGTCCACCTCCTGCTGCGAGCAGCAAAGATCCGGTCTTTGGTCATCACTGTTGTCCATTTGAACCACATCTCCTTCACATTTAGTTTCAGATTCATCCTCCAGCTCCAGGGATTGATCCTGATCTGCCTGTGGTTCTGGATCCAGTTCGATCACCATGGTCTGCTCCGGATCTGGATCCAAATAAAACGTTTCTGAATCGGTTTTCCCATCCGGCTCCCATTCATCAGACCCAGATTCAAACAGGATGTACGGCTGATCAGGGTTAGATTCACAGTCGAAGCCTGAGTCCTGCTCTGGTTCTCCAGTGGAGGAGCTGTCAGGACAGTACGGTTCAGTCCAGGACATCTGTGTTGAACCTGGCTGGCTCAGATCTGCTGGATTACACTGAGGTGACGCTTCTCTCATCTGCAAAGTGTTTTCCTCATTTTGCCTGAAGTCATTCTGCAGGTAGAGACAAGGAGAAAAGGGGATCATAAAAGGAAGTTCAGCCGATCCTTGACCCACATGAAAGGGTCTAGACTTTCATCGGTGTACCTGCTGAGGATGGGAGACGTCACGGTGGAGCTTGGCTTGTGTTTGGCATGGCAGTCGCACCAGAGACACCACAGGCTGAAGAGATGACGATAAAAGCACTGACTGGAAGTTCAGACGCTTCAAGCTCACCACAGGTATGCAGGAATTACCCAGAATCCTTTGGGCCTCTGGGTGAATGCTGTGGAAGTCAATGAAGGCTTGAATGACTGATTGTAAGTGGAGCGATAGTGTGTTAAATGCAAATCATGCTTTCATTGTATCCAAGAGGGTCTGAGGGGTCCACGTGAACCGCCCGCATGCAGCTCTCAATTTATCACCACATGGACTGTACACAGAGAAAATACAGGCTGACCAGTTAGCCAGCTTTAGAGCTGCATGTGGGCAGATTTTTGAAGAATGGACAAAGGCTAGCTGTTCCCACCTTTCTCCAGTCTTTATGCTAAGCTAAGCTAAGCTAATCATCTCCCTGCTCCAGCTCCATCCTAAATGCAGACCCTGAGGAAGAAATATTACACTTAAATGGCACTTTTTCAAGAACGTATTAAGTACACTTTATGTGTTTTTGTAATCTTTAGAATACTTAAGTGTCTTGATGTAGTCCTTGAATGTGAGTATACTTGTGTACTTGAAGTGTAAATAGTTGCTAATTTGGCACAACTTTCTACAAACTTAAAGTGTACTGAAGTATACTGGTGAAAATCAGGATCTATGAGCATCCATCCATCCATTTTCTACGCCACTTATCCCTTTCAGGGTCGCGGGGGCCTCACCTATCTCAGCTGTCAACGGGCAAGAGGCGGGGTACACCCTGGACCGGTCGCCAGCCGATCGCAGGGCACAAACACACAAGCATTCACACTCACACTCACACCTAGGGGCAATTTACCAATTAACCTAATGAGCATGTTTTTTGTCTGTGGGAGGAAGCCGGAGTACCCGGGGAGAACCCACACATGCACAGGAAGAACATGCAAACTTCACACAGAAAGGCCGAACCGGCGACCTTCTTGCTGTGAAGCACACGCACTACCTGCTTGCGCCACCATGCTGCCCGGATCTATGAGCATTCCAAACACATCCATCCATCCATTATCTATACCGCCTATCCCTTTCGGGGTTGCAGGGGGCTGCGGGGGGCTGGAGCCTATCCCAGCTACAATGGGCGAGAGGCGGGGTACACCCTGAGCCGGTCGCCAGCCGATTTGCCACATGCAAAGACAGACAAACATTCACACTCACACTCACACCTACGGACAATTTTAGAGTCATCAATTAACCTAATGAGCATGTTTTTGGTCTGTGGGAAGCCAGAGTACCCGGAGAGAACCCACGCATGCACGGGAAGAACATGCAAACTTCACACAGAAAGGCCCCGCCTGACCCGGGGATCGAACCGGCAACCTTCTTGCTGTGAGGCACGCACACTACCTGCTGCGCCACCGTGCAGTCCATTCCAAACACATTTGCAGTACAATTGCACTATATCACCAATGTTGGAAATATGCTTAAAGATACTTAAAATGAAGTGAAATTAAAGTACAGTTTAATTAAGCATGCTGATAGTTAAATACAAAAGACTTGAAAATAAGTATGCTTACCATATGCTTACAATAAAGTACACTTTTTGTAAGTACTTTGAAATACCACTTTACGGACAAAGCAGATGTCAAACTACTATAAAATACATGTTGTCATTGTGTTTTTCCCTGTGTTTATTTATTTTGTACCTTATTTTCTTTAATAAAGCTGCTACATCTTTTCCAGGTGGTCTGAGTGGTTTTTCAGATGACGGAGAAGCTGCTCTGGTCTGTCCGTTGCAAGACCAGTTCGTCTCTTGTTCCATCTCACAGAATCCAGCGCTGCAGAGCTATTTTTAAAAAGAAAAACAGATGTTTGTCATGTCATTCCATCATATAAATAGTTTAACTAAATATCAACAACAATCTTCTCCCACTTCAGCTTAAACTGTGTGCTGTGTTACATGTTCAGTGAGACTTGGCTCCTCTGCTGTGCTTGCTGGATTTAAACCAGTTTCAGATGGCATGGCCTCGAGTGCCAGTGGCAACAGGGCGACCCGCCTTTGGGGAAAGTTTCCATGGCGTCTGTAAGCCAGGTGCGCCATCTCCAGGAGATCTGGGCTCTTGGGCTGAGATAAAAACATGAGAGGAAAACATAGAGGAAGGTGCAGGTTTGAAATCTCCTGCAAGCTCAGTGTCTGATGGCGAGAAACACCAAAGAAAATCACCAAACATGATGTAAAGGGAGCTGTAGGATTCTTTTACGATGCAGTTGACTGCTCATTTGTACAGTAATATCTCATATTTAAGTAAAATGAACGATGATTCTGCATATAAAAAAGCCACTGGCTACATGATAATTAGTAACAGAACATTAACAACTTACAGGAATCAGGTTTAAGCTGCATCAAAACTTACCTGAATGTGAATGTAAGCGAGGAAAAAAAGATGTCTGCTCCGGAAAGGCAGGAGTATGTGTCTCCAGGTGTATGAGAGCTGAGGATGAGAGGCACGGCACTGTTCCATGTGTCCAGTACCAAGGGGGGCACGGATGATTTGATTGGTGGAGAGCGGATCCAGCCTCAGCCTCCTGACATTTCAGCACTGCTCACTGCAAGCAAGCGTATCATATGAACCATGTTGCAGAATCATGTGATGCTGTTATTAGCCTTTCGCAGTAGTCAGGGGATTAAAGCATGAAGGAAAAAGCAGAGCAGCAGGCCACCAAAGTGAAATGAAGTGCATCTATCAGTGAAACATTTAGGAGAAATTCCTTCACAGATTTGATGAGGTGGAGCTCTCCAGTTGGAGGTACAGTCAGAATTCATTGGTCAGAGTAATTCTGACCAATGAAAAGTGACATGCTGTAAAGCTGACTCAGGTTTTGAATAACAGACAAACTGTATGTAAATCAACTTTAACTTTAACTCTGTGTGATGCGATATCACCTGATAACCTGATGAAACAAAAGGAGCGGCACAGTCAGCTAACATCAACCCACTTCTCTCAGCCGTCACTAGGCGTCGCTGTGTATTCCTTTGCACTTTGTTGCCAAATCTCGCACAAAACCGCGTGGATTACAAATCCCGTTCCTCTTTCAACTAGCCTCCAAGATGGTAGGTGCTATCATGTATCCCTGTGCTTTGAAATTGAATTATATCTGTGCCCATCCTTGTTGATTCGTACGGTAAACTATCATCCGATGGCTGCTCACATTATATCCATCTCCCACGGTCACTTACCAGACGTTATTCTCGTGGTTTGTTATCATTATGGGTATTTGTGAGCTGTTCATTGTGAGAGCCCGTCTCTCCTGGGCCCACGGCTGTAGCAGTCAGCTAGCATATTCTCTTTGAATTGCTCACATGTTTTAACCGCGTAACCAAAACCTACATGGTCTTCATAATTGTGACAAATGAAGCCACGGTATAAAAAGCAAGCGTTCCTGGGAGTCACATCATTGTAAATGCTGTTGAATTAGCATTAGCTTCACGGAACGCTAGGCAGCTTCAAGCCAGTAATAACTAATAAGCGGTGGTTGTAAGATTGCAGTATTAACCTCGGTAAGAAGAAAGCAGCATGTGAACATCTGTTTTCATTCACATTTGCTGATATTTGTTCAAAATAGACTGTCAAGACTGTTAATACACCAAAGTTACAGGTAATTTGGCTAATTTAGCTAGCTAGCTAGCTCCACGGGCAATGATGGGACCACGTATGGTGAACTTCACTATGTAACCTAACGTGTATCAAACTTATCTTGACAGCCTACCAAGAAGACTAAGACCAGGAAGCTTCGTGGACATGTCAGCCACGGACATGGTCGCATTGGTGAGTTTTACCTTACTAGTCTCAAGGTGGTCCTCGTAGATGAGGAGCAGTCTGTCAGTGTGAATGTGTAATACATGGTTAACGTTAACTTGTCCAACCCACAGGCAAACACAGAAAGCATCCTGGAGGTCGTGGTAATGCTGGTGGTCTGCATCACCACAGAATCAACTTCGACAAATAGTAAGTGCTGTGCAATGTGACGAGATTCCAGTGATGTTTCGTGTAGAAGACAGACAGCATGTCAGTGGGCTGCTATTAACCTGTTTAGGACCTGTATGTGTGCAAACCGTTAACATCAAAACAAAAAACAAAACGTGCATGCCTATCATTGTGCACAAATACTCTGAAGGGGCAATGTACTGTTTCAGTGTGTAGTTTGGGAACAATTAGGCTAAGAGCAAACATGTAGGTTGAATCACAAATAGCTGATTCTTTATTCCTCAGTCAGCTTACTGCACTGTAAATGTTTACCAATAGTCTTCTCTTAGTCTGGTATGTTATGTTATCACTGTTGGTGCTGCTCAGTCAGTTATGGTCCATGTTGTAGAGACTAGAGTCTCATCTTGACACAGATCTTTGTCTTGATGTGCTAGAGTCCTCTTAGAGTAAAGACTGGTCCTATTCACCGACTGGCTCTTGTAGGCCAGTCAGCCACATGGGCAGTTACAAGCTGTTATGCCTTGATCTTACTGTGCTGCTGCTGGACTGATGCTGCGATCACATCAAATCAGAATTGGAGAGACTTAATCAATGTACTCAACCAACAGGAACTATGTTGTGTGAGAAGTATGCACACATTTAAATGTGACGTGGTTCTTTATAAACTAGGTGAAACTGTTACCTTGTTAATCAAGTCTAGAGATATTTATAATGGAGCAATGCTTAGAATATTTGCTTATGCCAAAGTGCTAACATGTATAAATAAAGCTACCAAATGCAGTTATGTCCTAAAGTCACTTGCTTTACCACCCTGGATAGATGGCAGTTGACTTTTTGTCTGTCCTTGCTGTGTCTCCTCAGCCATCCTGGGTACTTTGGTAAGGTGGGTATGAGACATTACCACCTGAAGAGGAACACAGCCCACTGCCCCACCATCAACCTGGACAAGCTGTGGACGCTGGTGAGCGAGCAGACCAGGCTCAACTATGGCAAGAAGCCCGAAGGACCCGCCCCCATCATCGATGCTGTCCGCGCTGTAAGTATTGGCCAGTTTTTTCCTTACCAAACTGTGTTTGTTTTCCCATCACCATCACTATAAAAAGTGTTGGGACTCTGCTGTCTTGAATTACTGTGGTAACTGAGCAAAGCTTTTGGCTTGTTCAAGTTGTTTCTGTTATAGTGATAACTTTTCCCTGGTCTTGTCTTTGAGCTAAGCTAGGCTTAACATATCTAGTACTGCTCTGGATGCACTTTTAGTGCTCCCACCTAACATGTGGCAATCATAATTCCAAAGTTGGTTTTGTTCAATGTGAGTCCTTATTTTGGTACACACAGGTACATGTCTGGCACAAAGTGAAAGATGTGTTCAGACATCACAAATTCAGTCTTTGCCTTCCCACTCAGTGACCCAACTGTAATTTCACAATCATTCTATTGTCACTATATTCTGAAATATGTTGCATGCTATGGTAAACCGGACAATAACATACACACTTTGGAGAACAATTGCTAACATGCAAACAGCACAGTATCTCGCCAGCATATTTGGAAGTCTGGAAAGGAAACGCTGAGCTTGCCTTTGGATGAAGATTTGTAGGAATGTACTTGGCGCTGTGCTCAACAATCAGTGTTAATAAGAGAATCTAGTATAGATTTGCTTCAGTTTCAGTCCTTTGAGGAGGTTGGTTTCGCTGACAGATGTTGTAAAGTAAGTTGTTTTATTTCCTGTTTAGCATGCCTGAATTTTGTGTCTTGAGCTAGTGTATATATATATATTTTTTTTTTTTTGTACACGGAAATGGTTCAGCAGCATTGTCAGATAAAATGGTCTCCATGCAGATGTTGCATGTGGTTATCTGATTGCATCCATATTGTATTTTTTTTTTTTTTTTTTCTTTCACAGGGCTACTACAAAGTTCTGGGCAAAGGCAAACTGCCCAAGCAGCCCGTGATCGTCAAGGCCAAGTTCTTCAGCCGACGGGCCGAGGAGAAGATCAAGGCCGTGGGAGGAGCCTGTGTGCTGATGGCATAATGTTCTCATCAGTGTGTTTTTGAAAAAATAAAATGTATAAATGGAAAACATTTGTCATGTCTAATTTTAAATGCTTCCATATGTGTGTATATATACATTTTGAGCTTTTGCTCTGCTCTCAGTATTTGTTGCATGCATTTTAGGTGTAAATTTGATATTGATGCTCTTGTGGAATAGCCTCATGGTCAAATTTCATAAACCTGTACATTAAGGTTTAAATCATTACAATGGCTGAAATAATCCTGCAATATGGCATCAGAATGAATCCATGAACTGTGAAACGGGGAACAGATGCATCTTAACAGAAATGAAGGAGAATATGTTGAATTCATGTCCCTGGTCCTCTACCTTTTTGGCTTGTGGCCCCTCTTGCAGCCCCATGTCATCACAGGTTGTGTTTATGAGCACACTTAGCACTGATGTGCCTTTCCAGATGTCTCATTTAAATATTTTAAGGGAACTGAAGACACAAAGCCATTATGGATTTTGCAAAAATTAGACAAAAAATCGGTATGTTTAGTAAACTATTATTTAAGATGCCATTAAAAAAAAAAAAAAAACTATAGATCCCAATTTATTTTATGTTTCATGAGTTCTTGGGGAGGATCCACGTGACTGGATGTGGGGCGGGGTTTAACATCCAGGACTTCCTGTCATGTTGCTAGAAAACATCACTGCGGCGCGAAAGCTAAACTTCGCAGCTAACAGAGTAGAATATGAGGATTAAAGGCACGTTAAGGTCGTTTTAATGTGTGTTTTCTTGCTGCGCAGCCATCATCTTCCTGCGCTGATCACGTAAATAATCTCTATTGGACATACGTTGACAGCGCGTGGAGCTGGGGAGTAGCAGAACGTGACGTGGACCGCTGGAATGGTGTGACGTTTCCGGTGTTTTCGGTGAAGTCAGCGGTTGACTGAAAGAGGTGAGAAGTTGCTTTTGTGGATAAAAGTGAGAGATCTGACGGTTTCCGGTGCGGCTCAGCCGTGCGGTAATCTCCACGCATGCGCTGTTTCCCAGCATTCATTTGAACTAGGTATTATTACATATATTACACTTATTGACTTGTTAGTCTTTAAAGGTTGTTTTCTATGGAAACGGACGAAATATACATTCATTTTTCACTGATATACTGGAGGTAAAATATGAATTTACATCTATATCTGTTTTTTATTATAAATTAATATGACATTGTTTTCCTCAATAAAGCAATTAAAGTGATTTAGAAAATGGAGAAAATGACCATCTCATTTCCCAGAGTCTAAGGTAGTGCCTTCAAAATGTTTGTTTTGTCCAGAAAATCTTCAGTTCAATATCAAAGAAGACTTATAAAGATAGCAAATATTTACATTTGAGAGGTTGGGACTACTTAACTTCGGCACACTGGCTTAAAAAAACTGTTGCTTCTTAAGTTTAAGTATCACTTCTGCCAAGAGGAGAAAGAAATGTGTTTAAAATTTCTGTTTTAATATATTGTAAGGTGAAAAAAAAAAAAACTGAACTTGCTGAGAGCTCTCTGCGTCTTGCTCCGCCCAGGTGCAGGCTGCCTGAGTTTAGCTCAGCTTGTTCATGGCAGGCCAGGCCTGGCTGGAGTCTTCTCTGCGGCGCTCTGCCAGTCTGGGCCTGGAGGTGCTGGAGCGGGCCTCCAGGCGGAGTGTGGACTGGACAAGCACTGGAGCATCCCAGACCCCGACTAGTACAGATGAAGACACACAAATCCCTGTCGAGGTGCCGGTATGCTTACTGTGTATCAACCCCATCGTTGATGAAATTAGCATCTCGAGGCCGTTTCTGTGTTTGTTTCTGCTCATCTTCTCTCATGCTCTTGTCGTTCTTCAGAGACCACGCACAGAGCTTGATGATGTCTTCGCAACCATCGCAGACTTCATGGCTCAGACGACCCATCAGTGCAAGGTCGGTGATTATAAGCCTGCTCCTCTATGCTTTCAGCTGCAGATCTGGAATGTGTTTGACTGAAACCTTAATGTCGTCTGGCTGCAGAGGTTTTATCAGTCTGGCTGTTGCGTTGAGCCCACTGACACTGAGAGGAGCCATGTGTCCAGGTTCCACACACGGTCACCTGCCGAGACGACAACGCCAGTGCTGTCAACCAGAAAACACGCAAAGGTTCCGTCCAACAGAGTAACAACAATCTGCTGCCTTTTCTTTGAGTCCTGTAAAGCTTTCATGCTAACCAGCCGCTTACTCTTCAGCAGGACTAACAGTACTAGTAGCATTTTTACACAAGCAAACTGCCAATGCTGTTAAATGCAGCTCTAAAGACATAGTTTGTATTAAGGTTAGACTGACATGAGGCTTTCATGGAACAGATTCAGCAAATCTAAATTACGACTCTGAAAATAGGCTACATCTGTCAGTGATGCATCCAAAAACATTGGATGCAATACTCTCAAAACCTCGCAAACAATAAATGAGGAACAAATAATCTCAACATCTTGTAGAAAACATGTTTATTCAGCATTTGTAAATTCACTGGCCATAAGTGGAGGTCTGTGCTTCCATATCAGCCTCACTCCTCAGCTGTGTTCGTTCCTGCTAGGACCAAGACGTAAGAAATCTGATCTTTTAACGTTCATGCCTCACTCTCTTCAGGGTGCAGTGTCGCCAGCGGCTGAAGATTTCTTCATTGAGGTTTCACCAGGTACGTACGCCATCACTGCCAGCATGCCAGAGTCACAGAAGCAGACTCAGCTGGTCAGCGTCAAAGCTGGAGAGAGCATCAACCTCACCTTTAATCTCTGACGCCTCACCTGGCCCAACCAGCCACCCTTAACCTTCAATAACTAAACTGACCAATGCTCTTTATGTTCTTTGTTTGTTTATTGCCTGATTTCTGCACTAAGAGTTTGCATTTGGTTTTGCTGTCAGAGTATTTTATTTGCTGCATATTGAAAAGTCATAATTTTATTTCATTTTACTTGAGTATTTTATCATGTAGATTCTGCCCTAGAACATCTTGTAATGCAGTATTTTTACCTGCACTAATACCGCATCAGTGTATTGAAATAAAGTATTTTTATCATGTTTTGTTGGTTTTTACATTAGGCAGGTGTATTTTGAAGCTGTAGCTGCACTTGTGTAAACGGTGCATTGTTTCCAGAGAAAGGCCGCAGTCCCAC
The DNA here is from genome assembly GCF_039877785.1 of Chaetodon trifascialis. NCBI lineage: Eukaryota > Metazoa > Chordata > Actinopteri > Chaetodontiformes > Chaetodontidae > Chaetodon > Chaetodon trifascialis. Next base: position 3,260,296 of record NC_092065.1, on the reverse strand, counting down.
GGGGGGTCGAGGTTTGAAGTTGGTCATTCCAAAAACATCTCTGATATTCGCTCTTCTTACTTTCATACCAGGAAGTGACTGAAACAGAGAGCTGTGATTGGGCAAGGCACTGACCTGTGGGACAGGGGAGCTGAATCTGACAGGTTGTGACGGCCTCCTCGGCACAGCACTCCCTGCAGATAAACACAGAAATACATCAACACCAGATCTCACGGGACCTGTTGCTAGGTTACTTAGCATCTTGCCGGGAGTTAAAACACAGCTGAACAGTGAACCAGGTGTCTGAGCCTGCCACTGCAGGTGTGTCAGAAAACCTCAGCATCAGTTTTGTGGTGTAATGCGATCAAGCAGATTCCCTGCCATACAGTCATGATTGCAATTCTACTTTTATAGCACTTTGCAATTTTTAAATATTCAGGACTTTTATTTAAATCAAGGTCAGATCACTTTAAGACCAGGATGCATGGGTTTAGTCTGTTCCCCACCTGGCTGTCTGTGTTGTGGCTCTGGACCAGTTCTTCTCCAGTACCTCCAGGGAGGGCGCTGCTCTGTACCCCTCAGCATCACTGCAGGAGAAAACATCGCTCTGGACTCCTCAGAGAGAGAGGAAGAGGAGGAGGGTTCCTCAGGATCGCTCTTCCTCACATCCGTATCTGTGAGGTCCACCTGTGTATCTGGCTCTGCCCTCTCAAATGCATCCATTCTTCCACAGCTGGACCAACAGCTGGATGGAAACGAGTGCGACCGGTGGTTTGTGGCTGGACAGCAGTGAGATGAAGGCTGATGCCAGCTGCGGCAGAACAGCTGAGGAGTGCAGGAGGAGCTTCGAGCACAAAGCCAGCTGCAACAACGACTGGAGGCCGATGTTGGGATTTGTAGCTCTCTGACTATTCTGTCATGCTGACAAGCTGAAATGGGCCAAACCAGACTGGAAGGGACCAGAGAGACACAGCTGTTCCACATCAGCACCCTGAGGCTCGAAACACCATCAGCTGCAATGAGAGACAGTGATTCACTGCTAAGTACTGCTTTTTGTGTGAAAATGAATCTAATAATAATCATAAAACATTGCCTCCTTTAATGTAAAACTATTACACACAAACTATTACAGCCCGGGCATTCTGTGGAATTATTCAGTGCAGACAAGGCACACAGGTACTAAATGAAATTTTTTTTTTTAAATTACTGAGTACCTGTTTAATAATTGCAGTCTTGATATTGAAATGACATTTTTTTGTAACCATATATTTATTGACATTTTGATTTAGATACGAAGTGTACATAAACATACAATATGAACTATAACAAACCCACCCCAACCCACCCACCAAGCATCTCATCAATCAAAGTTTACAGAGAAGAAAGATGAAATGAGATTATTTATATTATCATTGTTTTACAACTATGATATATATAATTTTTAAGTGGGGTAGTTATGATATGCATATTTTTTACATTATTGTTGCTGGGGAGCAAAATATTAGTCTGGGGAGACTTGTGTGACTTTTGAATTAAAGCTGGGCTGTTGAGTAATGTTTCCATTTTCACTGTAATCACAGTGCAGTTACAGATTATAGTCGCGTTTTTTATAAGATTTTGTTTTGGGGCTTTTTTCTGCCCAGTTTTAACAGAAAGTTCTGCAAATAACTTATTATTCCAATTTATAATTCAACATGTACTGGGCAATTTAAACACACACACACACACACACACACACACACACACACACACACACACACACACTCTCTATATACACTGTAACTCCATACCTCTGAAACCGTCTCCACAGTCTGTGACGGCCATAACTCTCCCCGGCCCGTATCTCCTCAGATCTGGTTCCCATGGCGACAGCACAGCATCACCAGGCACCAGGCATAGCGTGTGAGCTCTGGTGTGGTTCACCATGTCGAGGGAGCAAACCAGCTGCCTCTGGGAGGAGATGACCCCCAGACCGGTGCCTCCTGAGTGGTCGAACTGGACCAACCAAACTCCTCGGTGGCCCTGAGTTTTGACGCACGGGAAGATGTCAACGTAGAAATATTATGAATTGAATATGAGGCGTGTGCATCCACATCTGACGTCCTATTTAAAGGTGTTCACCTGTACTTCCTGTATCACAGTGCCCAAGTAGTAGAGGCCGTCCACCTCCCTCCTGGCCAGCACTCGGCATCCTGGAAAGAACCCTGCACTCAGGGTTTGACCAGACAGCATGCAGGAGCTAGCTGGATGGAGGGGATTACCCACAGTGCACCTGGGGGATCATAAGAAGCCAAGAAACAGCTCATACATCACTGAGCTGATGGTTTTATTCACAGCAACATCATCAGTACATACAGTGTCTTGAAGGTCACATGATGAAAGGGTGTCAACATTTGTAACATTATCTGCTGCATGCCTGGAAAACTGTTTGCACTAAAAAAAAACAATGGTGTAATGATGGAAACCAACCTGAGCAGAGGTGATGATGCTTCACGTGGGATTAAGACAGAAGTGGATGGACAGCAGCGCTCAGTTGGCGAGATGGCTGATGATTGGTTCTCCACAACACATAGAGGAATCACCTGACAGCATGGAAGCACACACAGCCGCAGCCGCAGCCGTATGTGTAGATGTGATGTGTTGGATTTATTAACAAATCCACAGTCATTTGTAAGTTTACAAAAAATGTAATATTCTAATCTCCTAAATAAATATTCATGTAAAGACAAATATGGGTGCTCTTTCAGTCTTTCAATAGTTTAATAATCCATCTTTTTTTATCCAGCCATACCTTCTCCAGAACTCCATTCAAACCAACTGGAATCACATAACAGCTCCCTCTCGTGGTCTGCGTCAGACACTGCAGGTAGTCTCCAGCTTTGCTGTCCAGTTGTACACCTGAGTCCTGCAGGTAGAAGACGTTCACGGGCCTGCCAGCTGCCAGGGTGGGCAGGGCTGTGAGCACGGCCTCCGGATGGTCGGGGAGGTCCGTGCAGAGTAGGTGGATGGTGTGACAGGCGGGGTCAGCGAGGGCCACGCTCAGGGCGGCCAGGAGGTCCCTGCCAGGGCTGCAGCGGATGGAATGAATCCAGGAGAGAGCCAGGTACACTGTGTCAGGAGCACAGGGCAGCATGTGGTGGGACCAGCAGGTCAACTGTGAAGAAGAGAGAGAAATCAGTCACTTAAAAAAAAGACCTCATAGAACAAAACAGAAACATGCTTTGTATTGTCATCTCACCTTGCCTGAGAATGTCACGATGTTGAAGAGCGAGTCCCTGAGCGAAGCCTTTGTCAGCAGCGTCTGGATCAGCAGGCGTTTCACTGACCCCAGAACAGCCCTCGTCTCCTCTGAGCTGTCCATGACAAAAGTGACGTTGCATCTCCGTTTGCCCAGAAATGGTGGAATCAGTGCAGCCTCGGAGGCCGCCATCTGCCTGGATGTCATCCCTGTACTGCAGTAATGTCAGGAAATGACCATTTTCTCTCATTTAGTGGTTTTTGCATAATTTCATAGTCAAGGGTCAAGAAAACGAGGTGGAAATGTTTTGTGCCATTGTCAATTTAGTTTGGTAAATCTACAAACAGAGAAACTCTAAAAATATCTGCTTGTTTCAAACACAGAAAGATGAAATTCAATTGTGAACTTGACTGTGACATCTGGTCTGCACTTTCTGATGTGTTTCTTAATTTCTTAATGTAATTTGTCTTAAATGTTAAATTGTTTCTGTTGAAACACATTTACTTCCTGTCACAAAACATGAATTTCTTACAGAGAAAGGAACAAAACAATTTTTTCTAAGCTCCAAAACTTGTGCGTGAGACAATATGTTATCTGTTAATGAAAAAGTAACCAAAGATTAAGTTATGCAGGCTAGCATTGAAATCTAATGATTTACTTTAGTTTTATTATTTTCTGCGGCTCTTATGTTGTTACATTAAAACATGTTTTACTACATTAATGTAACTTTTCTTCACTGAGCCTCCTTGAGGACTTAAAACAGTCAAAAGCAAATGTTTATCCATGAATATGAAACGCTCTGCACACACATTTAAAATGTATCCTCCTCTGACTGAAAGAAACAGAAAACACCATCATGTTTCTGTTCTGTACAGAAAGCAGCTAAACTCACGACTTCTCTTGTTGTTTCTCTCTGGTCAGTTAATGCACAGATGAAGTGAGAGGCTACATTACCGGCAGTCGGCTGCAGACGACAGCCTCGCCTCACTGTTGATCTTGATTTCCATGGAGAAACATTCAAGACTGACTCAGCCTACTTCATGGCCACTGGAGGGGCTGTTCACCAGCCAATCAGCTGACCAGGGAGCGTCACCAAACACTGCTGTCATGGCACAGTCGCCGTGGCACAGTCGTAGGTCAGCGGAGCAATTAAAGCTGCTCCCCGTCCTTTTGTGCAGGGCTGAGAAATGCTCCCTGCTGGAGTGTCAGTATCCTTCTTCTCTTCTACTTCTCATTAAAAGCTTTAATTGTGTCAGGCTGCCTTTGGCTGGCCCACTTTCATAAATGGCTCTCGGATAAAATAGCACACAGGCCAGTTATGTACGTGTGTGCTGCATGTGTGAAAAATTCTGCAAAAACACAGAAACTCTCACGTCATTTGAGATTTTATTTGATCCTCAGTGCTACACTTTGCTACAGTCACAGGATAAAACAAATGTTACGATCATTTTGTAAACTCTGAAAGGCAGTGACCTCAATGCAGACCCAGGTGAAAAAATATTACACTGAAATGACACTTTTGTGCTATTTTTGTGGCCTTCAAGTACACTTAAGCGTACTCAAGTAGTCCTTGAGTACCACTAGAAATGTAAATAGCTGCTAAACTGGCACAACTTTCTCCAAACTATAGGTGTACTGAAGTACACCAGTGAAAATCAGCATTCATGAGCATTCAAAACACACTCGCAGTACAGCTGTACCATATCACTAATGTGTTGGAAATATACTTAAATATACTTAAGTACCCTTATTACTATTAAAGGTATTTCTAATTCAGTACACATCTTAAAAGCAGCTTAAGTACAATTTATACTCAACATGCTTTGAAATACCACTTTGAGTATTGCAGAATTAGTATATTCATTTTAATACATTTAAGTAGAACTTAATGAAATCTATTTAGAAGAACACTTCTTAAAAGTACATGTCAAACATACTTTATATTAAAGCACAAAAAGTGTATTTGTAATGACTTTTCGATACATAAGTTATATTTGTTCTACACTAAAGTATTCTACTTTTTGACCTGGGAATACATGTTTTGGACTAGAAAATACATTTACAACATTATAAAATACAGAAGATAAATAGCTGTTCTGTGCTAAGTTCAGCTATCAGCTACTCTTCGACCTTCCTCCTCTAACGCTGATTTCCAGCTAGAAATGTAAAATTCTAAGTCTGGCAGAACGAGACATATTTATAGTACAAGAGCGAAAAATCACAATTCTATCAGAATCCTAAAATCTACTGTGCTACAACATGTCTTAATTGTTAGTTTGCTAGCTGCTGCACAACACACACCGCCGCAGTGGCAGCTGGAACACAGAGGCTACAGGAATGCTATTGGCTGTCCGTGCCGCACAAGGAGCTGTAAACCACTGGCTTCGTGTAAAAACAGGTGAATTCAGAGTGGATGATCTGACAGTCAAACGGGCAGAGAGAAGGTGAGAATTTATGACACGAGAAGTCAGAAGTACTGCCAATGAGGCAGCTAGTTGTAAGAGTAAATAACAGTACTGCTTTTGGTCACCGTGTGTTGAGGAAGAGGAGTCAGTATCACAGGTTGCTGAAGTCATAACTGCAAAAAAAATAAGAAAAAAGCAGAACAAACACTATAAATGTGTCCACTCCCCACTGTTGGAAAAAGTACTTTGATCTTTTACTTCAGTAAAAGTATTAATACAGGAGTGTAGAAATACTCCTATTACAAGTGAAAGTCGTGTATTCAAAATTTTACTGAAGTAAAAGTACACAATATGCAGAATGTCCCATTTCAGAATAAAAGTCATTATATAACTGCAATAGAATTATTGATGTGTTTATGTGCAAGCTGCACTTTAATGCTGCAGCTGGTAAACTACTTTGCATACTGCTGGGTAGCTTCACCGTTAGTAATACTTACTTACATAATTAACTTGTTAATTGTGTTTTTATTAGTATAGTAACCTGCAAAGTAACTAACTACAGCTTTCAGACTGATGTAGTGGAGTAAAAAGTACAATATTTCCTGCAGAGATTTAGTGGAGTAGAAATAGAAAGTAGCATAAAATAGAAATACCCAAGTGAAGTACAAGTAAGCCCAGGGGATTACTCGGTGGGCACATGAACATTCGCAGCGTCACCGGGAAAAGTGAACAAATTCAACATCTTATTGCGGACTCAAATCTGGATTATCTGTGTCTGTCAGAGACCTGGCTACATAAAAACTCCCCAAGTGCAGCATTAAGTGTCCCAGGATACAATGTTTACAGGAGGGACAGACCTGAGGGAAAAGGAGGGGGGATAATGTTCTATGTTAGAGACAATATCAGCTGCAGTCAAATCCAGTGTGATAATGAACTTGAATGTATTGGACTTAATATTATATTATCTCCACAAATGTCCTTTACCCTTGTTGGTCTATATAGACCGCCCTCTTCCAAAATTTCCTTTCTTGACCAACTAAGCAGTATATTAAAGGAATGCAATTTTGACAAAGAGGTCCTTTTAATGGGGGATTAAATTAAATTGGGAACACAAATGTAATAGGAAAGCTCTTAAACAGATTGCAAATACCTTTGACCTGACACAGTTAATCAAGGGACCAACAAGAATAACTCAGTCTTCTAAAACACAGATAGACCTCACATTTAGCAATAAACCAGAGAGAATCATCAAATCATTCAATATGATCAAGGGTTTATCAGATCATAATTTAACCCTAGTAGCTAGGAAACTGTCAAAAAAACGCTTCAGTCCCTGTGACGTAAGAAAGCCCAGTCAGCTCAGAATACCTAAGGGAGAACAAAATAACTTTGAAAACGCAATTAAAGGGATCAATTGGAATAATATTCTGTCTTACACTGACATTGATTCCTATTGCCTGGCCTTTCTGTCCACAATCCAAAGCACAACGAATAATTTTTTAAGGAAAACTGAACCTGCCCGCAGACAAAAAAACACTCTTCCATGGTTAAATGGTAACATACATAAATTAATAAGAGAATGTGATGCGGCACTAAAAACAGCTTTTAAATCGAAATTAATCACTGATAGATTAAAGTTTGCTGGACTGCGAAATAAGGTAACAAAAGAAATTAGGAAAGCAAAAGCAAATTTTTTCATTAATATCATTGACCAAGCAAAGGGAAATTCAAAGTTAATTTGGTAGAATTTAAGGAGGCTGACAGGGAAACATCATATCGGCAATAAAAAGTGCCTTGAAATCTGTGTGAATGGTAGTATTACACAGGATGAAGCTCAAATAGCAGCAACTTTCAACTCATATTTTGTGGAATCAGTACGGACACTGACACAGAGCATCTCCATCAATTCACCAAGTGTCATATCTGTAAATAATGATAAACCTGTTTTTGTGATTAGAGAAATATCTGAACCTAAAATAAGAATGATTATAAACTCCCTAAAAAATTCTAAAGCTAAAGATGTGCATGGCCTGGACACAATGCTCTTGAAAACATTCAGTGTTTGTCTGGTCCAATAACGCATATTATCAATAAATCCATCAATGAGGGGGTCTTTCCAAGAGCATGGAAAACAGCCATAATTACACCTATTTATAAAACTGGTGGTCCCACAGAGGTATGTAATTAGAGACCAATAAGTATAGTACCAGTTATGACAAAGATAATTGAAAGATATATCGCGGAACAACTTACCAGCCATCTTAACAACAGCCCCTTCAAACTGCATCCTATGCAATTTGGTTTTAGATCTAGCCACTCAACTGAGACTGCTTTCTACTGGAGAATATGAAATCTAAACTAGATAGGGGGGGAGTTGTTGGGGCCATATTTTTAGATCTAAAGAAAGCCTTTGACACTGTGGACCATAATGTTCTGTTATCAAAGCTTTCAATGTTCAACTTCTCCCCTAATGCCATTGAATGGATGCAATCCTATCTTGAAGGTAGAGCACAGAGTGTAAGGATAAATAATGAGCTGTCATCAGCCCTTAGTTGTGATGTTGGTGTACCTCAGGGATCAATCCTGGGACCCCTGTTGTTTAGCCTTTATATAAATGATCTCCCCACTGTATGCAGTGAGGTTGAGATCCAAATGTACGCAGATGACACCGTCATCTACGTCCATGCAACAACCAAACAACAAGCTGCATGTAAGCTTACGGCAGCAAAATGTCACAAACTGGCTTAATAACTCGTGTCTCCACTTAAACACAGAGAAAGAAAACTGTATGTATGTTTTTCACAAAGCGGTCAACAGTCCCACACCTGATGTTTATGTTGCAGGTGAAAAGATCACAGTGGTATCTGATTTTAAATATCTTGGAATAACAATTGACCCTAATCTCACATTTAAAAAACTGATTAAAACCGTAACAAATGTCATAAAATTCAATCTGTCAAATTTTCGTCATATCAGAAACTGTCTAACTACTAACGCTGCAACATTATATTTCAACGCCATGATTGTGTCACATCTGTCATATTGTCTGACAAGTTGGGTACAAGCCTCCTGTACAACTCTTAAATCTGTACAGTCAGCATACCACCAAGCTATTAAGATACTTGACAAGAAGCCAAACACCTATCATCATTGTAACTGCCTCAGAAATCATAAATTACTGAGTTGGGATAATCTTGTCAAATTCACTGATGCTTGTCTTGTCTACAAGATACTCCATGACTTGGCTCCTCCCCCTCTTAGTGCCTTTATTAAGCAAAAAAACAACTGATGATAGATGCACTAGGTCTGTGGCAAGAGGGGACTGCATAATACCAAGGAGGAGGACAGCTTTTGGACAGTCAGCTTTTTCAGTAAGGGCATCTCAAACATGGAACAGTTTGCCAACATCTATCAGAAACAATGACACATATTATTCATTCAAAATGGAGTTAAAATCGTGGTTAAAAGACAATCATGTGTGTGACCATACTCTGTGACCTGCTCATATAACTTGAAGCGTGCTTTATTTGTTTAATGTTTTTATGTATTTATTGTCTTCATTATGTATTTTATGTGTGCTTATGAAGTGTACAGTATTGTTGTCCTTGTTTTAATGTATTCTTAAGTCTTGTAGTTGCCATCACACCTGCCCAGGGACTGCGGTTGAAAATTAGCCAGGATGGCTAAACTGGCACATTTACAGAAATGTTTATTAATGTGCATTGTCCCTGTAATTTTAAACCGAAAAAAAAAAAAAGTACTCAAAATTGTACACTAAATTGCAGTACTTGAGTGTATGAACTTAGTTATTTTCCACCCATTGTCTAACGCTCTCTGTGCCTCTGAATGTTATACTGATTCAAAGTGTGTTTTACAGGAACATTTTCAAACATAAACCTGTTTTTAAAAAGTATTTCATGATGAAAATTGTGTAAGTTCTGAAGTCTGATAACGTTTTGAAGTGTTTTGCAGCATTTTCGTGGATAAACAGTCTAGCCGGCTCACTCCCAACGACGTGCAGTGTCAGCCTGAAATGCGTGACTGTCTAAAAATTGCATTTTGTGCACAAAGCAAATGTGTCCAAACACTAAAATCTGCAGCATAAAAATTGTTTCATGCATTTCTTAGCATCAGTGATATTATGTTTATATTATGGTCATTTTAATTTGAAGTGTGACTGTGTGGAAGTGTAGTATAATTCACGGTACGCCTTAAAGAGGACATGCACTCTCTGTTTGAAGTAATCACATCTTACCTTTCATTAAATGGCTTTTTGGTAAACTGAACTTGCTCCCTCACGTTTGTCCCAAACACCAACATCTGCTTTTCAGTGTCAACTACACACTGCAAAAAAAAAAAAAAAGGTGACATGCCAACACGTCACACATTCACATGTAGGCAGGTGACAACGTGGCCTTTCCTCTTGCAGCATCCACAGACCTACCTTGAGGAACTTTAATGTCTTGTTGCCCAGAGACATCAGAGGTCTGTTAGACTCTGCAAATAAATGTGACAACAATATTATAACAAAATACATTAGGACGTCACAAAAATCAATGCAATCTTTCATCTCTTAAAGTCTCTTTCTTCTTCTTCCTTACCTACTACAGCAAAGGAGCACATTACTCTGAGCTCTCCGATGGTCAGGCTGAGTTCTTTGATCTGTCCGTCAATGCAAAGCTTCCGCTGAAAAGGACAGCCGTCTGCTTCTGTTTTGTTTTCCTCAACCAGCTCTTTCAAACTTCACCAGAAACAAAACATTAGTCACTGAATGCTGAGAGCGACCTGGAAGTGAGATGGACAGATGACGAGCATCTCACCCGAATCTCTGCACAGTTAGTGAGGACATCAGGTTCAGTTTGCAGCCGGTGTCAATCATCACACTCGCCTGCTGTCCTAAACACTGTGGACACACAGAGGGTGGAGCTGGAGATGGATGTGTGTGTGTGTGTGTGTGTGTGTGTGTGTGTGCAGAGAGTTCAAAGCAGGTCTTTGAAACAAAAATGAAGTACTAGTAGTATTCTGACTGGACAGACTTGTTTAGACTCACCTTGCAGGGCACATAGATGAAATCTCCCTCCTCCTCTTCCACGTCCTCATGTGAATTTAAATGAGGACAACTCAGAAGGACCCCTCCATTGTGTGGTGTCACTCCACACATGTTCATCCTGCCCCGGGACAGCTTGGCCTCCAGCAGGCGCTTCTGGAGAATATGATGTGGCTGCTGCAATAAAAATAAAAAAACAAACAGTATGGTTAGAAACTCTCCTCCCTGTGGAGCTCGAGCTTATGCACAAGTCCATAATGTATAATAATGCTGCCACCTGCTGTGACCTTCTATATGTCTAATATTTTTATTGAACACCTGGTGTCGGTGTCCCATTGAAACATCCTTTTTAGCCATTTTATTTTTCTCCTTTTAGCTACAGTATATTATATGGGTAACACAATGGGCTATGATTTAGAATAATTCATCATTGCAGTGACTCTCCCATCGTTAGAACTTCATCACTTCAACCTCCTGTGATAAAACGTGTAATCTGGACAGGCATCAGCCCAAAAAGCGTCCATAAATGCGGCTCTATAAAACAAGGCCTGTTATAAGAGGCACACCCCCTGCTTGGATGTCCCGAGCTTCTTCAGTCCATCCAGAGGCAGCAGATCAGCTGAGTCTTTATGGAGGAACTGGATCGCCTGTTTCAGCCTCCTCTGTTGCCTCAGAGCCGCAGCATCCAGGACCCCCGGGTCCCCCCGGTTCTCCGTCCGCATCCCTGTAAACATGACGGCGCGTCTGCGAGTCACACCGCGGCGGTGTGTGTCTGTACTCAGCCGAGCCTGACCAGGAATCCCCGATGATGAGCCCAGGTCAGTGGAGGAGAGGAGACACCCCCAGCATGGTTACTGCCGTGAAGGTAGTCAAGTCAGACAGATTAACGGTGCGACTTCTGGTCAAACCCTTTAAAATAAAAGTCTAACACCAGTCGCGTGTAGAGAGACGCTTTATCACAAAAAGATAAAACAGCTGTAGGCTTGATAGTTTTGATATGAATACTATAGATAAGAATATTACAGTACCCCCAGATAACCGTATTTATAGTTCATTTTCATACATATTAAGTACTAAGTACAGCCCCAGCAGTGGCTTTAGAGGGGGACCAGAAGAACCTGCAATAATGCCTCATTGTGTCGAGTAACCGTGCATGCGTGGGTTCTCTCCGGGTACTCCGGCTTCCTCCCACAGACCAAAAACATGCTCATTAGGTTAATTGATGACTCTAAAATTGTCCGTAGGTGTGAGTGTGAATGTTTGTTTGTCCTTGCATGTGGCCCTGCAATCGGCTGGCGACCGGTTCAGGGTGTACCCCGCCTCTCGCCCATTGTAGCTGGGATAGGCTCCAGCCCCCCGCAACCCCGAAAGGGATAGGCGGTATGGATGGATGGATGGATGGATGGATGGATGGATGGATGGATGGATGGATGTGTCGAGTAATTAAAGCTGAATGGGTGCTTTTACTTTGGCGGTGTCATCCTGTTTTTGTGTCGGTTAACAGCTTCAACTTTCCTGAAAACACTGGAAGAAACAGACCAAGTCACTTTATTCGTGACTCCTTTAGGGGACAAAGTAATGTTTTGATGGTGAAACACCAAGTAGTTCCTTCCATTTGCAATTAATTAGTCTTTCACAAAACTGCTGACGGGACAAATAATTTGCATAGAATAAGTCAAAAGGCTTAGGAATGTAGTTTTATCGGGGAAATGAGCAGAATCTCGTATTTCGTGTTCAAAATCCACATCCGTCATTTAATTTTTGCCCAAATGTTCATCCTGGGTGCTGTGGGACTTTTTAAGGAAGCTGTATTTAGCAGATCTGCTCTGACCGAGTGTGTAGTACGGAAAAACAGGCTTTCTTCACTTTTATTTTAATAGACCTGAGCCCAAATGAATTCGAGCTTTGACTCAAGATGTTACTTCCAAATACTGTCAATAAAATTTGCTAATACTACTATATCAGCGATAATCCCTGAAGTATTACAGTATAATTGTGCTAAAATTATATATGGTCTATTGAGAGCATTGGCCTAGTTTTATCTTTTATCATTCGATATTTAATTATTTTTTATTCATAATAAAATAAATATAATCATTATTTTATCATGTATGTTTTCCTTAGCATTATTTCTTACTACCTGTGGTTGTTCTCGAGTGTTGTGATTGATATGATTGGCTGCTGTGACACCGATCAGAATCTATCGATCAGTCTATCTATCTTTGGTATCAGTTAATGAGTTGAAATCGTGTGTTCGACGTGTTGGAAGTTGCTGTGGGTTTCTTGTTTCAGGTGTAATGCTCTGTGTAGTCTGCCTTATCGTCAGCTGGACATATCATCCCTCAGAGTCTCTCTTCACTGCATTGCCCAGATTCCCCCTTTTTTTCCCACACGACCTTGTTTTCAACATGGATGCCGAAAAATCTCCCCTCACATCGCTGTTTATGTTGCTGAATAACGAATCTAACAACATCCAGTGGGACTGCGTGGCCTGGAATCCACAGTCTCGGTTGACTGTCGTCTTATAATGATGCTTAAATATTTATTTTCTTCGCCGACGCAGCGCATTTTCAGTCAAAAGCCCGAGACAATACGAAAACTGACGCGGAATGGCGTCTGCTAGGGGCCCATGAATCTGAATAACAGCAACCTAGGCTCGAATAGGACGTGGTTGACGAATAGAAGTGTGAGCTGTGATCAGTTCAACCAATCACCGTGTTGGATTTTCGAATAGGCGGTACATCGCTGGGACGACTGTGCTGTCATACACGTTCCCGGTGTGTGGACATCGCGAAGCGTTTCCTGCACTGGTGCATGGTGGTCGAACAGGAGGAATTGTTGGAAAATTTCGGAGGTTAGTATATAAATTGGTTTTTACCCAGTATGCATTATTCCCACAGCCATCTCTGTGAAGGGAATGACAGGCGGCGGCAGGGATTCAAAAGAAGAATGGAAAATACTGTTATGCCTTAAAATAAAATTGACATCCACCGAGTCAAAATGCTTATGTTATCATTAATTAGCTCACGGATTCCCCGGTCTTCTTTCCTAACTGCGTCGTTAGTTAGATGAACACGGTTGGAGGCTTCATGGGGACAGCTAGCTAGCCCTTCAGCTGCCACCGAGTGAGCTTAGACTTCTGATACAAACTTCAACTAGCTGCACTCTCGTGAAAGACAATCTTCAAGAATCATTTTGCTTATCGCTAAAAAAAAGTCGTGACAGCATTGCTTGGTGTAGTTAGCATCGCTGTTAGCATGATGGCTAATCTTCCCCGACTCCCGTTATGACAACGTTTCGGTGGCTGTAACTGCGGCGTTTGACCATCCAAACACGCTGTCACTGTGTTAACTGCACATCGTAAGCTTACAGCAGAGCCAGTTTACTGCACTTACTAGAAAATGTTCAATTTTAGAGTGACAAATGTGGCAAGTCATAGTTATGCTAAGTTGCATCTTAGCTAGCTAGCCCCAAAAGCTATATTCAAATTAGCAAGCGCCAAAAACAGCACCGTTTACGGGAACGTTAGTTAAAATAGCCAGTTAGCACCCATCAGCTCAAAAAGTAAACAATAATCTTATCTTACACCTGCTTGAATAAATCCACAAGTGGTCAAGTTTATAGTTGGAACATGTTTTTTGCAATTAGCATATATGCCGGTCATAAATGCAGCTAGCTCTGAGGTGTCAAATGAGGAAAACGAGGCGTAATGACCAACTAGGAGATGTCCCGGGGTCCACAGAGCTTCAGGGGCCTCAGAACTTGAAGATTTAAAGTGTTGACTTGTTTCTATAATCTAATAGGGATTTTCTATAAGAATATGCACCACAAAAGCACAGTAACTGACATGATAGAGGCCTTAAAGTGAATTATGAGCATCAATTTAAGGCCCTGGCTTGAGGTGGTGCCCGTGTTAAATTGTAGTTTCGTGCAAATTCCTAAATTTCATGTAATCAAGTTTATGCAGAGCATTTTCATTTCAACATAGAAAAACTACATTGCGCTTGTTCCCTGACCCTGCTTGCATGTCTGCTGGCTGCACCTCATCCTCTGACCAGTGACTAACCTTCATCAGTGCATCACAAGCTGTCACGTCTCCCAGAGTATCTCCATCCTCTGTGTTTGTCCCAGTGTGTCTCTGTTTAATGCTGACAAGTGGACACTGGTTTTAAGTCTTAAATGTGTCTTCTGTGTGTCCCACCCCAGCAGCTAAAGCATGCTCTTGGCCCAGATAAACCGGGACTCCCAGGGAATGGCAGAGTTTCATGATGCAGATGGGCAGCCAGTCACTCTCTGTCTGACAGAGGCTGTGACGGTGGCAGGTGAGCTAAGAAAGAACTGGTAAAGTTGTTTTATTTCACAATTAGTGAAAGAAAAGACAAAGACATTGCTGGGTAAGCAAGACAAACTTAATTGATCCCATGAAAATTTAAGTAGTACAAAAGAGACGTACAGGAGCAGCTTTATACTGTATACAGATAACTAGACTACTATGCAGTATGTACATCTGTTATAATGTGAGGGGTGAAAGTAAAAAAAAAGATAAAAATGGAGGTAATGAAAATGCATATGGACTGAAGGGGGGGGGGTGAAGCAATAACATATCAATGGATTTGATTAAACAGTCTTGATGCAAACAGAGCCACGTTTCATCATTTTTCCCATCTTTTCCCCGATTCATCATTGATTGTTCAACACTAAATTACCATTTGTCATTTAAGGAAAGTGGTCGCCTCAAGGGAGGGATAAACAAAATGCAACTGAAGAAAATGAAGGAGATGAAAATGCTTACACAGGGAAGAGTGGAAGTGATGAAATTTGTGTGAATTAAAAAACAGTGATAAATTGTCAACTGATTTGATAAACTTGTGACATTTGATCTGAAACAGAGTTGCTCTGATGATCAACTGGGCTGTGTTCCTGTCCACAGTTCATCATTTACAATACCCATTTTTATTGGCATTTGTCATCTGCAATGAGCCATTTTTGTTACTTCTGCCCAAAATTTCTGTCAAAATCCACACCCCATGACTAACTGATGAAGTTTTTGATTTGCTGCTACCCTGTCAAGATGAAGGCTCTCAGGTGCATTTAGTCTGGAAAAGGTGCACACCACTTTGCGACAGTTTCCTGGTTGGGCGACTTGTTTCCTTGAAATGGTGTGACACGGGGCTTTTGAGGTACATTTTCTTTTGTTTGCTTGGTGTGTCATAGGTGTTGCCCAATCAGCAGTGACATGGAAACCCTGATGGATTAAGGCAGTGAGCTTGTGCAAACGCTACAGGGTTTTCAACGCCCTACCATATCTGTTTAAATAAATGTTTTGCTATGTTTTGACTGTGGATCGGGTTGTTACCATCTTGGCACTGCCAAAAACGGTCACTCAGAGCAGATATGCCCATAATTATGCATGTGAGTGCGAAGTGAGTACAGTTGTCACAAACTGTAAAAACAAACTGAAAATTATCTATAGTGTCCAGAACTGTTTTATGCACCAGGTTGTAAACATGCTTATTGCTACTGTAATGTTGTCCTTTTATAGTGGGGGTCTATGGGGATTGACTTGCTTTTGGAGCCAGCCTCAAGTGGCCATGTGATGAACTGCAGCTTTTTGGCACCTGTACATCGACTAAATTTTTCAGCCCTGAGGTTGATGTTTGGTTTTGTCGGTGCTGAATACGCCACAGGCCTGCAAGCTGACAGCCAAAAATTCAGTCAGTTAGTCAGCGGGTGTCTTTTTGATTGATATTTTCAGCAGAAATAACAAATTGCTTGCTGTAAACAATGAATGTCACATATTGTGACTGATGAATGGTAGATAGTAACACAGCCCAGGTGACTGTCAGAGCACCACTTACAAATGGAAATTGCCAATCAAGTTTATCAAATCAGTTGTCAATTCAGCACTCTTATTTTTGAGTTCATACACATTTCATCACTTCCACTATTAATTTCATAAACATTTTCATCACTTTTATTTTCTTCAGTTAGTTTTTGGTATTCCAGCAATGAGGTGTCTGTCTTTCAATGATAAATGTCCATTTTGTGTAGTGAATGATGAACGTAAGAAATGATGAAACATGGCTCTGTTTTCGTCATATCACAACTAGTTGGATTTCTGTTACGTTACCTCAAACTTTAAACAATATGAGGCTTGAAAAAGAAATATGAAATGATAGATTTATTATGTCCCATATCCTGGGACATGATAAGACACGGTCAGTCATATAGAAGTACAATATTTGAACATCTCATTTCATTATAATTAAGAAACTTTTAAATTTGCCTCAGTTGCCAAGTTAAAAGAGTAAATCCCGATGAGTGCGTTCTGCATCCAGAGGAAGTTGTATTTATCGTTATGAGATCTTCTTCCTCTCTTGTCCCTTTGGAAAAGCTGTGAGATGATCATGCAGCCCATACATGCAAGTAAACATGAGCGTACAGTGTGTATTTTAAAGGATAAGACCTCAGCTCAACATTGGTGCGTGCAGACATAACATAATGATCTTGCAACATGATCTTACTTCTTAACCCGACAGTTAAAGTCTCGTCATTGTCAAATCATTTCCCAGATGGTGATCAGATGGAGAGCATGGACACAGTGAGCCTGCAGGCAGTTACGCTTGCAGATGGATCCACTGCATACATCCAGCACGACTCCAAAGCTTCCTTTTCAGATGGACAGATCATGGATGGCCAGGTGATCCAGCTGGAGGATGGTTCGGCTGCCTACGTTCAGCACGTGTCAATGCCTAAAGCAGGTAAAACACAAACCCATCCAGTATGTCAGGATAGAGGGAATAGTATTGTGCTGAATATAAATATATTCATGTTATACGCTGCTGTATGCTGTTATACCAACCAGCTGTTTGTATTTCATCTGGATCAGATAATGGTGTCTTGTAGGACTGAATGCATACATACAGATATCCAGAGACTCAGGCTAAGCAGAGATTACTGTTGGTGAAGTCGTTGTGCCTGATTTTCTGTTGTAGGAGGGGACAGTTTACAGCTTGAAGACGGTCAAGCAGTTCAGCTAGAAGATGGAACAACGGCCTACATTCACACACCCAAAGGTAAGAAATGTTGAACACTGAAGCTCTTTTCTCATCTCATTCTTCAGGTATCTGAGAAAAAGTGTCTCATTTCAGTAATATTTTGAAGTAAAAACACATCACAACTCAAAAGGAGAGGAAAGAGAGAATAAAAGATGCAGTGTCAGAGTTTTGGTTTGCCTGCTTTGATTTAGTTTGCCTCTGCCTCTTTTTTCTTTCTCTTTTGTCGTTTTACAACCTCCAGAAAAGCAGTGAACCAGCAACTTGTTAATGTGAGTCAAAGGTTATCCACCGAGTCAGGGTGTGGACATTGGAGTGTGTTTATGAACATGTGAGCCACTTTTCTTTAAATGCAGTTCTCAGTCTTTGTGGCTGCATTCAGCTCAGCTCTGTTACTCTGAGGACAAAAACTAGTCTTTGTGGTGTTTCTGATGGACTAACCACCAAATTATTTTTTTAAACTTACTGCTTCTTTGTATTTGTACAAAGAAGCAGTAAGTTTGACTACTCTTGTGTAGTAAATGATCCATCCTCCCTGAGCAAACAGCCATCACAGTTTTCATATTGGACCTGAGCCCATTTTCCTCATCCAGAGTTTCTCCATGAATCTCCTTCTCCTGGTTTCTGTGCAGATGCATATGACCAGAGCGGGCTACAGGAGGTGCAGCTGGAGGACGGCAGCACCGCCTACATCCACCACACAGTTCACATGCCCCAGTCCAACACCATCCTGGCCATCCAGGCTGACGGCACCATTGCAGACCTGCAGACAGAGGCCACGGCCATGGACCCTGAGACCATCAGCGTGCTGGAACAGTACACCACCAAGGTACACACACTACATGATTGGACTGGTGTGGCACTGGTCTGTCAAACGTGTTATGAGAGGATCAAAATCAAAAGCTGGAAATTATAAGATCATATTTTTGCTTGTATCTCCCCATAATATCTAAATGTACTTTTGTTTTAATTTTTTAAAATAATTTCTGCTACTTAATGTAGACTGTATTGACATTTATCTAATGTGTACATTACATTTTGAAGTGTTTATCTTGGGTAACCTTTTTGTACAGGTGGATTACATACCTGTGTGCCATTGCTTGGACTTGTTCATAATTCTGACAACATGTACTATAATAGGAAGTGTCCTTTTGTCCTGCCTGTCAGGTGGAGAACATAGAGAACCCCTTGGGCTCCTATGGCAGAGTGGAAGCAGACAATGGCGTCCACATGAGGGTAGAGTGTTTCTAATTTTGGCTTTTCATCCTGTATCCACAATTAACAGTTGAGTCTAATTCATTTGTCT
Source organism: Chaetodon trifascialis (assembly GCF_039877785.1). Taxonomy (NCBI): domain Eukaryota; kingdom Metazoa; phylum Chordata; class Actinopteri; order Chaetodontiformes; family Chaetodontidae; genus Chaetodon; species Chaetodon trifascialis. Next base: position 3,241,266 of record NC_092065.1, on the reverse strand, counting down.
TTCAGATTGTGTTACAGGGTCAAGACAACAGGCAAGGACGGACCTCAAATGTAGGCGAGAAGTCTTTCCGCTGTGAATATGAGGGCTGTGGAAAGCTTTACACCACTGCCCACCATCTCAAGGTGAGCCTGGGCGCTTTGTGGTTGTGTGTGCACGTAAAAGAAAGTTTTGCTTGTGCCTACACGAGTGTGGGAACACAGTATTCTCTTATAGCATCTTCCTGTGTTGTTGTTAGCTGCATGTTTGCTTTTTAAGCCTCACTGCTACAGTTTTGTTTGTGTCACGCAGGTACATGAGCGCTCCCACACTGGAGATAAACCGTATGTCTGCGACTATCCTGGCTGTGGGAGGAAGTTTGCAACAGGTACCTGTTAAGTAGAAAGAGATGCAGCCGACATCAGAATATTCTCAAAAATTCATTTGGCACTGTTAAGTGGCTAAAACAAACAATCGTATATAAATAAAGGTATGTTAATCAGGAATAAGGGCTCTCATTTTGTGTTTTATGCTGGTTTCAGGGTATGGACTGAAGAGTCACTCACGCACACACACGGGGGAGAAGCCATATAGATGTCAAGAGCTGAACTGCTGCAAGTCCTTCAAAACATCCGGAGACCTTCAGAAGCACACAAGGACTCATACAGGTACACAACTGCACCTGGGACCAATCATAATTTTGTTGTGTTATATGCCTGAAAGGGCATTCAGATATCTCATAATTGTGTTACTGGTTTTGCACAGTGTTTAAATGCTGTTTACTTGCTGGGAACCAAAATGATAACTACCACTTGGCCTCAAGGCTGTTTGTTTAATGCGGAAGTGACTGAGAGTTCAAAACTGAAATTATGTTATTTTGGTCAAAATTACCAGGCCAGAGTCATGCATGTCTTTTTCAAAGACCTCGGATTGTGGTGCGGTGCCTCTGTCCAGAATAAGATGAACAAATTGCAAGGTTTTGTCAGCTGGATGCTTGTAGCTGGATTTTTTTCACAAAGTATTGGAAGAGTTTTCAGGCACTTGATCACCATGATAAGCACGACGCTGAGAGGTTGCTGTTTATTTTTGAACACAAGATTTTTGCAGTTTTAATCTCATTGGTTACTTAAAAAGTGGGAAGATCTGCAGTATTTCACAGAAAATGCCAACATGTGTTATGTCAAACACTTATATATAACACTAATTATATCTACTGGTCACACCAAGAAATATCAACAGCCGCTTACAATGCCTTTTGACAATATTAAACTAGGGATTGACCAATTATTGGCCTGGCCGATAATATTGGCTGATATTGGGCATTTTTTTGATAATCGGCATCGGCCGTTTTTTCCACCGATAACCGATGAAATTAATTAATGTATTTTAAAACGCGCTCCTTCGGCTCTGATGCAGCCGTCTCTCCGCCTGAAGTCACCACTCTTGGCTGTGTAACAATGTCCCACCCACAGCCCTCACTGATTGGCTACATTGCACAAGTGAGTCAGTGACAGCCAATCAACACTGAAGCCTCTACATGCAGCGCCACAGACAAGGAGAAGCAGACGACTGCTCCGGTGATCCAGCAGAGATAAAGCGACAGAGTCAGTCGAAGTTGCAATAAAAACCCTCTATGATGAAGTTTTAAAAATACCACAACCTTATGATTAATTTCAGTGATAACATGTAAGCCCGGAGTTGACATTTCACCGACCTACTTGTCTAATCACATCAAGCATACGACTTTGCAAGATAAGTAGTGTCACGCACCAAAAAAAAAGAAAAGATATAACTAAGTGAATATGACCTGACCTAAAAAAAAAAAAAAAAAAAAGAAGACATAACGACATACCGGTAGGTAGACTACAGCAAGTATAAGGGATGAAAACCTGCTTAGTTCCGCTGTTTGGCTCTGGCGATGAAACTACCACTACATCAGAATTGCCGCAACCGCTTTATAGCTGTGGCCAGACGCACAATAATAATATAGGCCCTTTGGGTTACCCTTACTTTGTGGGAATAATAAATCTCTAACGTGCCTCAGCCCGTGGGGCGGTTTATCAATAAACAACACCGGAGGTGATTCTAGCCTATGTTTAACAGTACTACATGCTAACGTGTCCTTGTTTGTTTACAGTCGCCTCTCCCTCAGCGCTCGTGCTCTCACGACACTATGGTGCAGCAACGTAACTACTGGTGTTAAATGATCGTCTTTTTGCCTGTCACTCGTAAAGTCCAGGGATATGAGTCAGGCAGAGAGCACACGTTGAGGAGATTATCCTTAGTGTGTTTTATTTTCAATCAATAAATTTACCGTCGCGTCTACAACTCACGTGTGTAATGAAACGCTTTTCCAAGCTCGAAGATATGAAAACCGTGGTGCTGGCATGTCTCCTGCTACTAACTCAGACCCACATTTCAGAACAGTTCAGCTCAGTTTATTTTGTTGATGTTTAAAATATTCAGGCAGCTATTTTATTTATTTATTTATTTATTTATTTATTTATTTATTTATTTATTTATTCATTCATTCATTCATTCGAGTGAGTTTTAAGAAATGCGGCTGGAAGGCCCCTGCACTTTTTGTTTTAAAAATAATTAAACTTAAAGGCATTTCAATTAAGATTTTGTGTTTGTGTTATTTTACAAAAAGTTAAAGTCTTTTTTTCAGTGTACACAAAACAAACAAACAGTATACTGTATTCATTTTAATCCCAGGTGTGTTACTCAAAATTTTGACACTAAAATTTTCATTTTTGCTGTAAATGAATATCGGTTCTAAATATCAGCTATCGGTTTTGCTTGATTAATAGTAATTGGTATCGGCCCTGAAAAATCCATAATGGTCGATCTCTAATTTAAACCTGGACTGATGGGAGACCCCTTAAACGCTGACATCCTGTTTCTCATCTGCAGGAGAGAAGCCTTTTAAATGCCCGGTTGAAGGTTGCGGCAGGTCATTCACCACCTCCAACATCCGCAAAGTTCACATTCGAACACACACTGGGGAGCGGCCGTACTACTGCTCTGAGCCCAGCTGTGGACGGTCATTCGCCAGTGCCACCAACTACAAGAACCATATGAGGATACACACCGGTGAGTCCTTTTACATCAGTCTGGCAACTCCTTTGGTCTGTCCCTGTCTACTTGTAATGAGAATTTTGATTCCAGTGTGTGTTTAAAGCATTGCTGAAGGACTGAAATTTTCACAACTTCTAATATTACAAATGAACTGAGCTTCCTTTTTTACTCCTCCAGGAGAGAAGCCGTATGTCTGCACAGTGCCTGGCTGTGAAAAGCGTTTCACAGAATACTCCAGCCTTTACAAACACCATGTGGTTCATACACCCTGCAAACCTTATAACTGCAACCACTGTGGGAAAACATACAAGCAGATCTCCACGCTCGCCATGCACAAACGCACAGCCCACAACGACACAGAGCCCATCGAGGAGGAGCAGGAGGCCTACTTTGAACCCCCAACAGGTCTGTGTGAATGTAAAAATGGAGAGAAATTCCTTAAAGGGCGTTTTTTGATTAAGCTCTGTGAAATGTGTAAGAATGCAAAAACGTGAATATAGAGCTGCAATGATTAGTCAGTGCACAGAAAATGAATCTGTGGACATTATATACACAGAATGGACACGGATAACATGAAAGTGCATATAAATAACATGGAAAAACACAATCTTTCATCTCCATTCAGATGCCATCGACGACCCTAACGTCAGCTACACGACAGCAGTGGTTGAGGCTGAGGACTCTGGCTCAGAGCAGGTCCCTGTGGAGACCTCAGACATGGTTGGTCAGCAGCACGTTGCCTTGGTAACACAGGAGGATGGAACGCAACAGCAGGTAATGGAGAATGGGTTGATAGCGGTTAAGGCAACATTTGATGCTAAAAAGTTATAAAAGTGTCTTTACATCAGCCTACCTATAACAGTAATAGTTCTAGCAGATGTGAGTCCACCTCAAAGGAAAAAGGTCATTTTAAGATAAGACTGAAATTACACATGTTTTTCTCTGTTAAAGGCTTTCAGGGCTACTTAACTATTTTAGCTCAGTGACATTCTGGTTCATCAAGAATTAACGTGCTAAGCATGGCAAAACTTACCCAAATGTCTCATAGGATACAATGATAAAGTGATTACACTTCACACACCCAAAAGGTCAAAAGTCAGCCTCACTGTGACTGTTCTGAAGAAGCAAAAAAACATTTTTCTGGCCTTTATTCAGTACCATAGCTCAGGAGCAGATGGGCAGATTGTGACCATATTTCACATTTGGTCAGAAACTGAATCTTTGTTGTTCATCTTGAAACTGTGCTGATTGTGTGGATCCTCTGTGCTGGTGGGTTGAAGATGTGTGTGAAGCATCCACGTTTCACAGTTGCTAAAGGCAGCAACACCCATAATTGAGGCGTTGTTGTCCGCCACAGGCTCATTGGCTGTGTTGCTATTGAGCTTCAGGTGATTGTCGTTGCAGCATGTGATGAAGCTCTTTATCAGTCCTCTGTGCTCCTCTGTAAGAATAGTGAAGACAGTGTGTTTCTCTTTGGACAATTTCCATTTGTTCAAAAAATGGCCTTAATGCCTTTTTATTATATTCCTTCAGAGTCTTCACATCATATATGAGTCTGGACAGACGTGGATGTAAACTGCCTAATTCTCAGCCCTGCAGTAACATTTTAATCACGAGCCCTCCAGCCCTGATCGAGGCTGCAGCCTTTCCGCCGTACCTCTAACACTGTGATTTCTTCAAGCTTGTGTCTGTGTGCGTTGTTTGGGTTTTGGTGTTCAAACAACAAAGGACTTGAGGCAGGATAAGAGATGAGGTGTTGGGGTGAGATTTGGGTTCTTGTGCCGCTGTGAAACTGAATGCGTTGTCTCACATCAGGTCAGTATCTCTGAAGCAGACTTGCAAGCTATGGGTGGCACAATCACTATGGTCACCCAGGAAGGCACAACCATAACCATCCCAGCCCACGAACTGGCAACGCAAGGTGCTCACTCGGTTACCATGGTAACAACAGACGGCTCAGACGAACAGGTAAACAAACAAAGATGAACAAAGATGTCAGATTAGCTTTTTGTACAGAGGTCTTTCATTCATTGTCTGGCGATGTGTTGATGCAGAACTTCACTGAGTGAGCTGACAGAAAGAAAAGAGCAAACTCAGGACTCACTCTGTCTCACTTTAGAAAGAAATATACTTTGTAAAAGATATTTTACTTAAAACTAGTGCTGTCAGGCGATTAAAAAAATTTATCTAATTAATTACAGGATTTGTAATTAATGAATCTAATTAATCACATTTTAATCTCATATCTGCTAAAGGTCCCCAAATAAAGAATTTGAATTCTAGGACATTACAAAATTGTAGTGCATGACTAATCAATTGAATACACCAAGAAGAGAAGATTTGATATCCACATTTTTATTGGTGAAGTGTGCTTCATAAATGAAATTCAAAAGAAAAAAGGTCAAGCACATCAGCAAACCAATTAGGCCAGGTGCATTATTCAAAAATGCAATAAAACGGTAGCTAGAAATTAGAGTCAGATGACGCTATCTGAAACGCCTCTTTTAGGCCCTCGTCTTCCATGATTGAAATCGGCCTGCAATCAGCAGTAACCCACTTTGCGATTGAGTTTGTCAGTTTTTCTGTCGTGGCTTTGCTCATTCGTTTTCCTAACTCAGCAAGTGTGGGCTGGCGGAGTGAGCTCACGGTAGCACTAGCGGCACTAGCAGCAACTACATGTTTACATGTAGCGTTTAAATGATAATTCAGGCTGGAGCTGCTACGGTGATAGGAAAATTCTGTTTTACACAAGGTACAAATCACTGCGTTCTTGTTAATAGTCCCGTCTTTGTTCTTTTTATAAATAAACTTGCCGTTCAAAGGTCCAAGTAGGCTTGCCTCGCTCTCCGGTGTCGCATCCACGTCTGTTGTCACCCTGCTTTTTACTAGTGGCGCAGGTAGGATGCGACCTCACTGCAGCCTACGGGTCACTCAAAGGGCCAAATTTCAAATGCTTGCGCATTGACTTGCCACTCATGACTAATTGCGTTAATTTTTATAGCGCGTTAATTTGCAGCGTAATTAATTAATCTAATTAATGCGTTAAACTGACAGCCCCACTTAAAACATTACAAACCAGACAAGCAGCCCCACCAGAACTGTCTCTATCATGTCTCATGCCCATTCTTAGCCTGGCTGTTGGATGTTCAGCCCTTCTCTGCTGGCCCTCCACCATGTCACCAGATGTGGCCCCTGACTGATTTGTGTCCCAACAAGAAAAAAACCTTGTTTGATTTTTGTCCAATGTTTCTGTCTCCCTCAGGTGGCCATTATGACACCCGACATGGCCTCGTTCCAAACAGTGGAGGAGGCAGCCTACAGCCAAGACCAGGATGACATTCATCCTGTCACATTACTGGCCACCTCCAACGGCACTCACATTGCTGTGCAGGTTGGTAGACCGACACCATAGGAGTGAATAGACTGGTGGGGTGAGTTCCAATCTGTGCATTTGTTGACTTTGTTTTTGCTGAAAACTACTCTCAGTGTTGTGTCACTCATATGATACTGACGGGAGTTTCAGTCAGGAGGGGGGTACTTGACCCCACCCTGTTGAGCTATTTGCATAAACGCTTAAGTTGTAAGATGTGAGTCCTGGTTAATTTGGTGACACCTGCAGGTTTAATGCTACAGGTCCTGTGACTCCTTCATGATAAGTCAACTCATGTTTGGCCAATTAAATACTGTGAAGATTCCAGCAATGGTGACAGCAGACACCCAAGGACTTTGTGTTACCTCATCCCGTGACAGATAGTGGCTGAACAGATATTTATTTAATGTAGGTGGGGTTCAGTTCAGTGGGTGTAGGTGTTGCTGCCGTCCTGCTGGGGCACTGATTATTCAAACTAAACCAAAACTTAGCCACCACAGGATGTTTGAGTTTACATGGAATCCAAATTCATGACCACCAGCATTTACACTTACAATTGTCCAGACTTTATAGTAAGAGTTTTCCATTGGTGGGTAGTTATGTGCTGGCAAACACTGATACAATGATAATCTTTCACCTGTTCTAAAATCAATGTGCTACATCAACTTCATGTTAGACTGTCATATTCAATTTAAATACTATTCATGCCTAAACTCCCAGAGGGGCTATGATCACATCAAAGGTTGCAGGTCTGAGGACTAAATCTTGTTTATCCTGAAAAACACTATTCACCCCCCCCCACTCTTTCTGTCATGTTAATTACAAAGCCAACACTGTTTTCTTACCTTGTGACTGTTGTGCGTAACATTCAACAGCCTTACAGTCAATCACAGTCTGATGGGTATCGTATTTTAAAGGGGTGGCAGAGTAAATGGATTACATCAGGCGTAGTGATTGATTAACAGTGGTTATCAGCATGTCGACCGGTGTTTGAATTACGAACATTGTTTTCCTGTTTCCTCTGTAGCTCAGTGATCAGCCTTCCCTGGAGGAAGCCATCAGAATAGCATCAAGAATACAACAAGGAGAGTCGCCGGGCCTGGATGATTGACGGACTCATTATGGACTATGTTGTAGGATCAAAACCATCTCAATTGGACTATATCAACGAGAGAAATCACAAGTCTTCCTCTATGGTTTTTTTCCACAAAAGACCTTAGCTTTTATGTGTACATAGGATTTTGATAACTGGATTTCTGCTATGCTATTTTGTCCCTCAACCAAAAAGATGGGAGAGGGGAAAAATGCTTTCTTATGTTTATGGTGCACAATGCACAGTGCAGTGTACAGCTAATGCTATTTCTAATTAAAAAAAAGAGTGTGTGATTAATTGACTGAACTTGATTCTGAATACCCACCCAAGTTCCCATTAAACTTTGCTCACCTTTGCACAGCCGTGAAGATAAAACACCTATAGAGCTTTTCTATGTTGTAGATTAATACTGCTGACATCAAAACTATAAAAGAACACATGGAATTATGTGGCTTCATGAGGTCGTCACCTGCTGTATTATCCAAAATACCTGATAAGAGTCCTACTACAAGGCACACATGCTGTGTGCGTGCCATTTGTTATTTAACTGTTTATAATTACTAGTTTGATTGTAGACTAAGATTTTGTCATCTTATAAAAAAATATGATCCAGTCTTACAGACTAAAGTAACCAACAATTTGTAAAGAGGAGAAAATTAGCTCAAACTCAACCAGCTACAAAATCCCAATTAAACTTAATCCTGATGGAATAAAATCATATAAAACAGAAGTTTATAATATAGTAACACTCTTAAAGGGGCAAATTAGTATGCATTTTTCTAGCTGTTTTATACTTATATACTCATAAGAATTTGAATTGTTTCTTTACATATTAGTATTACTTGTATTTGAGTATGTTTATATGATGGTATTGCTAGTTTTACAATACAGATCAATACTTCATCTGAGAATCCATCAATTAAAAAAAATGTTAAGTGGATTTAACTTGATGAAATTAACTCAGGTGTTTTCAAGTAGGAACAGTACGAATGGTGCGATTTTTGTTATCATTTTGAGGTGGTGGTTGGACTTTTCAACCTGAGGAAACTTTTTTGTTTTCACTAATCACTATTTTCTTGTAAAAACTGAAACAAATTGGGTTTATATTCCCTTTTGACTTTTCGTTTTCATGTGTCGCGGTTTCTTTCATCACGTCCTCTAAACAATGGACGCATCGCCTGGAAGTTAATGTAACCGCGTGCCTTCAGGCACATGAAAGAGACGCGTTCGCGCCAGATTGCTCCTCGGCCATCGATGACGTAAGGCCTCCTGAAACCTCTCTGGAACGCCCATCTTTCAAAATTTCCAGAAGCGCTCTGATTGGCTGCTCGAGGACATGTGACTAACGGTCGCGGGAAGTCCTTTGCCACGCGCGTGATAGGAAGAGGACTGTTCTTGACTCATTCAAACTTTTTTGTAAACATTGGTATGGTTTTATTGCGGAAAGACGTGTTTCTGTGTCGGTGAGCCATCAGCAAGGTGGTGACGGATACCGATACTCAGCCGGACCCGGTAGTTTTTGTGTTTGTTTTTAGTTTGAAGCCAACTTCGGACGTTGCTCTTACGGCGAATACTAGCTAGCTAACGTTAACTAACGTTAGTCCGTGGCCATTTCTCAGCGTTGGATGGGCGTGTAGGAGTTAGTAAACAAGTTAACTTTTTCTGAGATGTTAACGAAGCTTTAAGCGTTTCTCTGTAGTTTCTAGAATCGATACCTTTATTTTAAGGTAGTTAGAAGTTGATTAGCTTTGTGTTTTATTTTTGCGAGAAACGCAACTGTAGCGGGGGTCCAACCGCGTGATTTTCCCGTCGACGCAGCCGGGGTTTAAATCCTGAAAATGTCGAGCTACGGTCGCCACCGACACGGATCCCCCTCCCCGAAATGTCGACCAATTCGTCAAAAATTACAGTTTACATCCAGCGACGGGGAGGACGACCCAATTGAGGACGTTAACAACAGTACCGGAGGAGAGTCTGGCTTCACGGAGATGGATTCCCCGATGCCGGTGCGACGGGACACCGTCGACAAACGGTTGGAAGGGAGCAGCAGCCCCCTGAACCAGTCCGGTGGGGACGACGACGTGGAGCTGTGGGACGAAGATAGTTTCGGGTCCCCGTCTGACCTGCGGTCACCGAGCAGTGTGATCTTTGCCAACTGCTCACCGTCACCGAGGAAAACCTCTCGGCTGTACGGAGGGTCACCGGAGCGGTCCTACGTCCAGGACGACGGGGAAGGGTCCAGCTCCCCGATCCCAGACTGCCCAGACACACCTCCACATAAAACCTTCAGAAAACTCAGACTTTTTGACACACCACACACACCAAAGGTTAGTATTTGTTGATTAAAAAAAAAAGTTCATGAATGTTAATTGTTTTTGGGATCAATTTATTCTCTAAATGTCTCTAAAATATATTAAGCTCTGTATCCTTGAAACACTGAATTGGAAAGAAAACCACAAAACTATACGAACAAATCTGGTCATTTTTTGAGTTCTATGGGATAGCTGGGATAACACAGTTTACCACAGTGACCCAGTTAATGTACAACTGTACTATTGCGTAATGCATAACTCACTACAGTCAGTCTGATGATGTGAGCTGTGGTTTTATGTCTGGGCATGTCTCCATCAGTGAGCCCTGCATTACACAGCACTGCCCTTTAATCAATTTTAAACCTGGATATTCCACACAACTTTATTTCAGAACTACCCATCATATTGTTTGTGCACCAGGCTTATTGGAAATCCTCTTAATCAGATTGTCTCCTTTTAAATAATTTCTCTTGTGAGTTTTTTTTTTCTCTGCTGCTGCTTTCAAGTAACCACTAAATCTGTCTTTTCCAGAGTTTGCTGTCCCGAGCCAGGGGCTCCAGCCTGGGATCCTCCAGCAGGAGAGTCGCCCTGTTCAAGAATGTCGAGCCTTCGGGGAAGTCAATCACCGACAGCAGCAGGAGACAGCAGACCCCTCTGGTCAACTTTAACCCCTTCACCCCCGACTCTCTCCTCATCCAGTCTGCCACACAACAGAGAAACAACAGGAAACGGGCACACTGGAACGAGTATGTTGCCCAGACATTTTCTGTCTGACACAGTTTTCTTGCAAACACCTTTATCTTTAGAGAGGGACCAAAACATCTGTTGTACCTAAAAGATGTGCAGATTGCGGAACTTCAACAGTCAATATTCACACCCCAGTCAGTTGGTGTAAAACGTTTCAGCTTTGTCTTCCCAGTAATGTAGAAGCTGTTTATCTCAAATAGCAGAGCCATGCTGAACAACTGTACCTGTTATCTTGAGTACAGATCGAACCCATTGTTATAATAACCAGAAACGTTAAAGCCGTTAACTAAGGCCAGGGAGTTTGGCTGGGAACCAAGACCTCATGGTTACTGGTGAACTCTGCCATATGCTTGTGAAGCCCCTACTGCTGCCCCCTGCTGTACAGAATGTGAACCAACATCCTCTATTGTCTTTGATCTTTCAGCTCTTGTGGAGAAGACATGGAGGCAAGTGATGGTGAGGGAGAGGAGGAAGTCTTGCCGCCATCGAAGGTAATTAAAAGTTCACGTGATTAGCAGTAGTTACATATGATGCTTATACCTTTACAGTCAGTGATGTTAGACAGTTGACATCAGTTTTTTATTTTTTGCTAGTGGAAAATAATGGATTAACAAAAATGTAAATGTTGAGAATAAATTTATTGTGCAACTCTTCTTCCACCCTCAGAGGATCACCATGATGGAAAGCAACATGATGTCCAGGTACACCACAGAGTTCCTCGAGCTGGAGAAGATCGGCTGTGGGGAGTTTGGTGCTGTGTTCAAGTGCGTGAAAAGACTAGATGGCTGCATCTATGCAATCAAGAGATCAAAGAAGCCTCTGGCAGGATCAGTGGACGAGTGAGTTGAGTTTATAACCATCTGAAAAATGCTTTTTGAGGGTCGTGCCTTCAAGGTTTTTCATCTTATTGTGGGGACTCTCCCTGATGTCCAGTGTCAAACGTGTCAACAGTGTCCAGACCTTAAAATTGTCCAAAAGTGATAATTTAATCAGTTACAAGGCGTAAAACTACCAGCATCTTAATTTTGTGATACCACGTATTTTGTAAGACAAGTTGCACTTTAAGATGATGGAAATGCAGTTTTAACGTAGAAGTTCCCCCTCAGTGTTCAGTATCATGCAGTACAAAATGTGCCAAAAGTCATCCAAGTGCTCTTTAGTGTAAGTGGACTGACAAGTTGTTTACTGGAAAGACTTGAGGCACACTTTGTCCTTCATTTTAACTAGAAAACATCTGTGAGGCATGTCTTAATTAAAACGGTCTGTTCCCCTCCTCCACAGACAGAACGCCTTACGGGAGGTGTATGCCCACGCCGTGCTGGGCCAGCATCCCCACGTGGTGCGTTACTACTCAGCCTGGGCCGAGGACGACCACATGCTCATCCAGAACGAGTACTGCAATGGTGGTACACTGTCCGATGTCATCGCAGAGAACTACAGACGGCTCAGTTACCTGTCAGAGCTGGAACTGAAAGATCTGCTGCTGCAAGTCACACGAGGACTCAAGTACATCCACTCGACTTCTCTGGTACACATGGACATCAAGCCCAGTGAGTACTGAGGGATGTTAAAGCCCTAAATGTAGTAATTGTCAGATTATGATGAAAGGAATTATACAGATAATGCTCTGGAAAGCTTGAGTCTAATGTTTTCTGATCAGAAAATAAGTATTAACGTCTTTTCCCAGGCAACATCTTTATTTCACGGAAGTCTGTAGCCAGCTGTGATGAATGTGATGAGGATGATGGACTGACCACCAGTGCTATTTACAAAATAGGTAAACTGCCTCCTCCGTTCTTTTTCTTTTAAGTCTGTTGTTCCTTTTACTGATGTTTTCAAACTGTACTCGGTGTAAAATGGTCAACTTCGTGGCTTAAATTTGTTCGGTATGTTCTCCCTCTCCAGGTGATCTTGGTCATGTGACAAGAGTGAACAATCCACAGGTGGAGGAAGGTGACAGCAGATACCTGGCCAATGAAGTTTTACAAGAGGTTTGTCATCTTACTTACAAGCTGCCTCTTTTTTTTTTTTTTTTAAATAACAAGCTTCACTGAGGTCTTAATATTTTCCCTCGTTGCTTTGGTTTTCCTCGTAGGACTACAGTAACTTGACGAAGGCGGACATCTTTGCTCTGGCTCTGACTGTCATCAACGCTTCAGGGGCCGAGCCTCTTCCCACAAATGGAGACAAATGGCATGAGATCCGACGGGGCAAGCTTCCTGCCATCCCTCAAGTGCTTTCTCCAGAGTTCCTCAGTCTACTCAAGGTAATCGTCAATCTCTGTCCTCTATTTCTTTCCTTCTGTTGAATGCGAGCAGCTACATGAGGACCGTAGTTGTCCTGTTTTATTCACCAAGGATATCAAGGGAGACCATCTGGCCTTTTTGGATTGCGCAGTGCACATTGAAGATGACAGGAGCCTCAACATTGAAGTATACAGAAAATCCACACACATAAATCAATGTTTGCTCTTTGATTTTCATCACCCTTTGGAGAACAAGCTGGGGGTTATCAGAACCCGACAACATGAGCTCAGAACGTGTCCACGAGGACAGAAGGCAAGGATAAGGAACAGAGACACATCAGGGAAGTACTCAGAGTGTGTGGCAACTTAAACTGGGTGTCATCGAGACTGCAAAAAAACCCAAGAAAGAGAAAAAAAGCATGTGTCATCCCTTACATTGCAGGATTATCTGAAAAACTCAGGAGGATTTTCGACAAACACAACATCCCTGTTCACTTCTCAAGTCCTGTGACACCCTGAGGCAGAAGCTCGTCCACCTGAAGCACAAAACACTCAACAACAACATCAACAACAGAGTAATGGGGACCTCAAAGACAAGGGACATTATTTTAGGACAATAATATACATATATTGACCAGGGAAGACTGATGGGTTGAAAGACAAGTTAAAGAAGCTGTCCATGTCAAAGTGGAAAGACCATCACAGAGGAGGTGGTCTAAGACAGCACTTATCATCCACTTAAAATGCAGTCCACTGATAACGGTACTCACGTGGCTCTAACGACTCACAGGATAGCTGAGAGGAGCTGTGATCCTGCAAGAGGACAAATGTCTGGGAATCCCCACCAGCCAGTTAGAACTGAGGACACCTTTTGGATGAGAGCCAAAACATCTTCTTCGAAATGTCACTACAATCTTGATTTAGAAAATATCTCCATAAGAAGAACTGCTAACCAACATCAAATGTTCCTTGTGACACATTAGCCTGAACGAATGGATGTGTGTGTGTGTGTGTGGGGGGGGGGGGTGTTATATATATATATATATATATATATATTTTATTTTATTTTATTTTATTTTATTTTTTTTCTGTATCTGGCTGTTTTGCAGTACATAGACTTCATCAGGCACCAGTTCCAATCTTCTGTAATATTCCTTCATGTTTTTATATCTGCTGTCAAATCACGGCTCAGCAGCCATGTCTCCTCTTTTTAGCCTTCACAGGATGTTTCATGTTTCTGTTCAGTCACTCTAGAAACATTTCTGCACTTTGAATTTTTTAGTGAAATTAAATAACATTGATTTTCATTAATGTGCAACACTCTTTAAAGTGCCACTTCATTCATAATATACGTTCATTTTCATTACAACTATGCACAACATATTTACTGCGCTGTAACTCTAACAAATAAGACGGACTCACCTGCATAAATTACGCAGAAACTGATGATGTCAGAGTCACTTTCCTTGCCTTCTTGACCGCAAACTCAGCAATAAGATCTTTATAATCCAGTTGGATGCAATGTCCTTTTCAACTGATAGCAGGGCAAACCCACACAGTCTGTCCTGTGACATGGTGGTGCGCAAATAGTTTAATTAGTTTCAAGTTTGAAAAGCTTCGCTCATTCGATGCCACTGTTACTGAAAAAGTCAGTAAGATCCTGAGTGCAACCTCACAGTTACAGAAAGTTCCTTCAATCCCTTTGAGGTATCGAAGTGTTTTAAATGCTGTAGTTGTTCCCTTTGGGATTATCTCTCGAAGTATCCTTAACTTCGCGAAGATGTCCGGTGCATTTATATTCTGAGATTTGGACGTGCTCAGACGTGCTTCAGTGAAGCCCAATGACATAGCCACAATGAAAAACCCAGTTAATTTGTTTTTCATTTGTTTGTTTTTAATGTGACCTTGACAGAGACAGACAAAATCATATACAACTAATATTTTTATTAAAAAATTAAATTAAAAAAAAAAAAAGCAGCAGGATTGCAGGCCCCCTAGTGCCGTGAGGTCCTGTGTGGTTGCACAGTTCGCACAGTCCATGCAATGGCTCTGCCCCTGGAGGCACATAACTCCCGTTTGGCCAGAGATGTTTAACAACACGCTTTTTAAGCAGCTTTTCCTGTTTTGACTGAATCTCCTCTTTTGCCTTTCAGCTGATGATCCATCCGGATCCAAGCAGACGGCCATCAACATCTGACCTCATCAAGCACCCAGTGCTGCTCACTGCTGCCAGAATGAGCGCCGACCAGCTCAGAGTCGAGCTCAACGCAGAGAAGTTCAAGAACGCGCTGCTCCAGAAGTAAGTTCACAACAGCTCAGGCCAAAAAACCTCTGAATATTTTCATCTGAATATCTTAGGTAGGACGAAAGAAGCGATTTGAAGACGACACCTTTTACTTTGGGGAATTATAATCAGCTGCTTTTTTTCCCCACAATTGTATTTTAAACCACCGATAGAAAAAATAATCTGCAGATTAGAACTGCAACAATTAAGACGATTATTTACCGGACCCGCTTTTTTACAGTAGAAGTTTAATCTTTAGTGAAATGAATCGCCCTACTTCAGTCAGAGAAACTAATGCTGGCATTAACCTTTCTGTCAGTGTCTTAACTGTACCTTTAATGGTCCTCAGGGAGCTGAAGAAGGCCCAGCTGGCTCGGGCTGCAGCAGAGGAGAAGGTTTTGTCCACTGACAGGATCCTGACCCGCTCCACAGTCCAGTCGAACCCCAGAACCTCCAGACTCATCGGCAAGAAGATGAATCGATCGGTCAGCCTCACCATCTACTGAGACTTTAATCCACCCTGACAGGAAGTGAAACACAAAGGCTCATGGACCTTTCAATCAGAGACAGCCTCTCTCGTTTGTTCCTTGTCGGTTGTGGTGTTGGGCTCTTCCGCCACGTCGAGTCTGTACTGTTACCACATCGATCTGGAATTCATCTCGATAGACTCTCTTTGCCGACATAGTTCAGTCCTTTTTTTCTGATGGACTTCTTTGGAACAAGCTGTCATTCCTCAAAGGTAGTTCCTCTACCTTTCACACTCTGTCATTCCTTAAGTTTGCATAGACGTCAGGCTCTCTCTCCGTTTCTGTCCTTGCACTTCCTTCGACAAAGCCGAAGCCTGTTGGCAGCGGACCGAAGCCACAGTGAAGCTCTCTGTGAATGTACTTGCCGTAGCCGTGCGCACCTTACTGCCTGTCAAATGCCTTGATGCTGGGTACCGGAGGGTCTGAGAGCTGACGATTTGTGTTTGTAACGGAGCACTTTGGAGGCAACACGTGGGATTTGCCACTTTTTTTTTTTTTTGTTTGTTAAGAAAAAAGAGAAAACCTGCTGCTATTGATGTTTTGTGAGTATCAGGGTTTGGCCAGTTTTGGTTGGATCATTCTGGAGGTCATTGGCTCTTATTTTCAAGTAGGAGGAGTCATTTTTCTGGTCAGACGGAAGCTGGATCATGCCGTTATTGTTTGAGGAAAATCATCCAGCTGGTTTGAAGTACCAAAACCAGGGAGGTAGCTCATTAACTGTGAGGTTAGGATTGATCCGTAGTGTTTTAATTTCCGCCGCTGATTGGTGCTGCCAACCCTGCCTGTAGCATTAGAACAATCATTGTCCCGTTCTTTGGATTTTCATGTGTTCTGTTTTCTTACAAGGCTCATCTTCAATTACTGTTTCAAAGTATTCTTCATGTTTTTGTTCTTGTAACCTCTAACACAGACCCCCCCCCCCCCCCCCGCTGTTGTAACCTGTACATATGTTCTTTTAATAAATTCTCACCATCCACACTCGTTCTGCTCAGTGTGGTGTTGTGACATAGAGGGAACTTCCCCTCAAATACTGTAAATCTGTCAGATTATAGTATTTGGAGTTGTAGTTGTCATAACACAGCCGTGGGTTCGCCGTTTCCCACATCTGAAACATTGCTCTGAGGCTGGTTTCCTCCCAGCTTTGGCTAATATGATGTGGTAAAGGTAGCACCCACATGCAGTGTTTAAATACTCGTTGTGAAGGTGCCTGAAATGACATGACAAGGTGAGTATTCTGGTTATTTATGCACAGCTGTAATTATCATAGATGAAATTCATGAAGTGCCAAACAAACATGAATATCTTATAGTTCTAATTTATTTGTTTCAATTTTGTTGGTTGGACAAAACAAGCAAATTCAAGGGATTAGAAATTGTCGTTTTTTATTTTCAAATTTTCTGATTTTACGGTCTGAGAGTTAAGAGATTCATTAAAAAAGGTAACGATATATCAGTGAGATAAATCATTTGCAGCTCCAATAATTTCCAATCAGTTTATGGTGTATTAGTTTCATGAAGTGTATTCCAACTGGAAATGTATTGAACTGCAGTTACAGCAGATATATTTAGTTACATGTAAGTAAGTAACTAAAGTTGTCAGGAAAATGTAGTGGAGTAAAAAGTACAATATTTCCCTCTGAACTGTCAGCCCTCTCTGACATATCACGTTTATATGAGGAGAAAACACTGAAGTAACTCAACTCTGTACGTAGGTGTAGTACTTGAGTAAATGTACGTAGTTGCATTATACCACAGATGAATAATCTGCCCAAGCATTGTTATGCTGACACAATTGTTAAATTCATTATTTGTGAAACATTATCCAGTCACACGTCATCCCATCAATGTTTGTAGCTCTTGAGATCAGTGTATCAGTATCCAAGTGAAACTAAAATCGATAAATATGTAATCAATAAACCAGAGTTTTTCAATGACTTTGTTTGAAGAAAAAATCTTTTAAGATTTGTTTTGTTCCTTAATGAAAGGAAGAACAAGAGGTAACATCAGTGCTGGAAGTGCTCATTTACTTTAGTACCACACTATAGAAATACTGTTACAAGTAAAAGTCATGTACTCATCTTTTTACTTCATTAACTGCAAAAATATTAGCACTAGTGCTGTCAGTCGATTAAAATATTTAATCGCGATTAATCTCATGAATGTCATAGTTAACTCGCGATTAATCGCAAATTAATCACACATTTTTATCTATTCTAAATGTCCCATTAATTATCATTTTAATACTGTTATCAACATGGAAAAGTGGATAGGCTTGCTTTATGCAAATGTTTTTATTGAAAACAATGTGTAGTGTTTTATTTCACACTAACATTCTCACTTTGAGCAGTCATTCACATTTGAATGAATCAAATCTCACACAATTTAACACTGTCAATAAACAGATGACAAAAAATAAATACGTGGTTACAAAAAAGCCCCTTCAACAACCCTTTCTAAGGGATCAAAACGGTGATCCAAGATAAAGTTACAAAGTGCACATCATTGTAAACTAGGACTCAGGCTATAGAGCAGTTAAACCATGGCTTAAACTTTCCTTTCTTCAGTTTCCTTTGAACATACAAGCAGTCAGACTGTGATGCTCTTCAGTTTATTCACCAGAGGCTGATCAATGCAGCCTCTTATTTCTCTCCAGAAAGAATGAACATTACTTGGCTATGGCTGCAGTAAGCTTGTTCTTAATTTACCAAACCAAAAAGTGGAGTTGGCAACGCCAGACCACAAGATTGAATGTATATTATGTTTACAACCATTTGATGTGCTATTACTATGTATCACTACTAGGGTACACGTAAGCACTATGCTGAGTCAAATAGACAGTTAAATGCAGGTGAATGTTACCAGTTAGTGAATTTAAATTTATCTCCCCAGTGTTTGATATGTTTTGCTCCAGATAAGTTATAATTGGTACACACAAACCCTTAAAATCTTCTTTTCTATCATTAAACAAACCAAGAATGTATAAATATATTTTTTACTTCAAAAGTAAAAAGAGAAACAATTCATTTTCACAGCTTCCAAGAGCACCAAGTTCTTCTTCTGTCCAGCTAACTGCTTGGAACAACATATGTATATTTACATACTCAAATTAATAATAATAATAAAAAAAACCTGCAAATACATACACATGAAACCAACAAATACTGGACGTTTTGTTTAAAAAACAATCAAACCATCAGGCTTAAAGCCCAAAGTGCTTCTGTTAGCTAACGTTTATATTAACAACCTTAAATGACAATGAAAGCACAGCAAATCCTCATTTAAGACTATCAATGGGACTGCTGTCTAATTAAGACCTCCAGTCGGTCAGGTCCGAGCTCCTTCACTCTCAGTTTCTCCTGCAGTGTTCTCCTCTCGAACGGCGTTGTTTTGCTTCCGTAGTTTTCAGTGACTTTACTGAATTTTCTCTGTCCATTTTCTCCTTTTTCAGCTCTCCCTGTGACTAGCTAATGACCTTGTTTGCTAATTACTCCGACACTCTGCGCTCAACGTCACTCGCTTGGCGGTTTTGATTACAGGCTTGAGGGTGAACAAACCGCTCGCTCTCTGCTGCCACCCCATGGCCGGTGGTGTGTAAAGTGATCAGAGGGAGACAGCGGGGCGCTATCTCCTATTAAAGAGGAACGAACTGCGCATGTCAAAGTTATAACGAGAATCAATGGGGAAAGATGTGTGCGCCCCTGGCTAGATATATGTCAGCTATTAACTGTAGAAACGTGGGACATTTCTATTCTGACTATTTAGTGCACATTTTACATTTTACTATTTTATTCATTTTGCCTTTTTAAAATTTAGAATATACATGTAAAAGTCATTTTCAAAAACGTTTCATTAAAGGAAGGGCTGTTTGATTCTACGTGATGTGAGACAGACGGGGCGGCGCCCTAGCGCCCTCTATCGGCCAGCCGTCCCTGGTGGAAAGTGACTAAATACGTGTACTGTATTTTTGTCCTTCTTCCAGCGCTGGCCTTGGAGAAACACGACACACACTCATGGAGTCACACACACACACACACACACACACACACACACACACACACACACACACACACACACACACACACACACACACTGTTCGGTGTGTTTGGTGTGTGTTCTCTCGCTGAGCGGTGCTGCAGCTCCGCGCTCTTCTCCTGCGCCGCAAACGCTCTGACAGCGCGTCATGTGACTCTTCCTCATCGCATCCAGCAGACGCTTCAGTCTCACAGACAGACGGACGGACGGAGGAAGAGATAGTCACACAGCCACAGACGGGAGACAGGCTGAGTTCACTATCATGGCGTTGCGGGACGAACTTCTCAAGTCCATCTGGCACGCGTTCACGGCTCTGGACGTGGACAAAAGCGGCAAAGTGTCCAAATCTCAGCTGAAGGTAAAGTCTGTGTCCGTGTCTGTGTCTTCTCTGAGCTGGTGTTCGGTCCGACAGGAAGCATTGTGACTGTCTTCTCACCTTTGGGTGTCTTTACTCTAAAACCACCTCGGCTTTTCACGCTGAACGCGTTTCCTCGTGGAAAAACACCGACGCGCTGCTGTCCGTGCGCGGCGGCGCAGACGCACCTGTACGAAGTTTCCACGGACCGACTGAGGCAAATAACGCGAAAACTAACGCGACATCTGCACGTTTGCACTGAATAACAACAGCTTCAAATCACTATAAACTTAACAAAATCAGAGCAAATCATCTGTTATCACAAGAGAAGCAGGTTTCTGATAATACTAAGTAAAAGTACTGATGCCACACTAAAAATATGCATCAGATGTCACCTGTGACGGTTGTACTGTGATACCATCAGATCACTGTGACTCATGCATTGGTTAAACGCAGGATTTGGCTGTTGTCGCTGGTTGTGGTGGAGCTCATTGTGAACTGTTCTGTGTTGGACGTGGTGATGATTTGATTTGTAAAAGTTCAGAAAAAAGTGAGGTCCAATCAATAGTCTGAACTGTCTTCTAGAAAGAATGTTTACATGTGGAGTAAAAGTAGAAAGTAACATGTCTCATGTTCAACATCTGGACATTGTCTAGTGTGACAGAAATCAGGATTTGAAGTTTGGTGGCAGCAGCCTCTGAGTCTGAGGGGGAGAAGCTCATTGGCACCAGTTTCCTCAACAAGTCTGATGTGACGAATGGGCCGAAACTCTCAAAACTCCCTGTCCTCTGACTAGAAGACATTCTGCTGCGTCCACATGGTGACACGTTGACCCCATGACAAGCCAACATGCTGTCGAAAGGCAACCTGGGAAATACAGGAAATCACAGCAGAAATGTTCTCCGGAACAGTTGAGCAACAGAGTTCTGACGGAAATCCACCGAAATATCCAACTGTTATACTTTCTTCTAAATAAATAACTTCAGGTCTTTTAATAACTTCACATGTACTGAAGTAGCACAGAGAGTTCCATCAGCACGTCACGTTTAAGGAAGTCATTATTTTGTAGGAGGAGGTGAATATTTAATGTATTTTATTTTGAAGGTAGATCCTCTAGTCTCATGTCATACTCACTTCAGTCTTGGAAGATAAACTTTACGAATGAGATCCTTTTGTTTTTTAGTGTTAAAACAATAGTCGGTTAATCAATTAGTGACAGAACATTGATCATTTGTCCTTCATTCCAGGTTCTGTCCCACAACCTGTGCACAGTGATGAAGATCCCACACGACCCCGTGGCACTGGAGGAGCACTTCAAAGATGACGACGAGGGGCCCGTCTCCAACCAGGGATACATGCCGTACCTGAACAAGTTCATCCTGGATAAGGTAGGAAACTGTCCAGATGATACTCAGACTGAGAATGTGCCTGTGAGCAAGGCATTAGGCCTCAGCCTTCCCCAGCAGGATCCTCAGTGATTTCTCTGTAGGTAACAGTGATGGTCAATGGTTTTGACATCTGAGGTTTCTTTGAGGTAAAACGAGTCACCGGTTGCTGCTGGAAGTGACTCTTCTTCTCTTCCTAAAGGGGAATGAAACAATATCAGCAGAACAAACAAACTCCACAGCAGGACTGAAAACACTTAACCAGAGGCTTTACCAGCAGCAGTGAGGGGTGTCAGGCTCTGTGTGTGTCCTGCGTTTTACCCTCTGATTGATGAGCTTGTTGGGGTCAGAGAGGATTCTGTGCTGTTCAGAGCTGAAGAAGCAGCTAATGTTAAACCTTCAGATGTTATTTGTTGTCTGATGAAGCAGCAGCCGCTCATTAAAGATGCTGGTGACAAACCAGAAACCAGTCAGTCAGTCACACAAAACCCGCTATTGAGTGCCAACCCAGCCCATTCATCTGCCCCTCTGTGATGTCATCAGGGGTCAAGCTATGAATGGCGTTGTGCTGATTGTTTTGACAGCTGAGATCCTCTCTCTCTTTGTGATGTCATGAGCAGCTACAGAACGCCAACAGACTGTTTGGAATTCTTCTCGTATGATGTCATTACATTCCAACATGTTTGGAACACTGTAGTTGTACGTGGACTCTCCTGAAGTTCTAGAACTAACGAATTCAAAGAAAAGACGTGTCACTGATTGCATTGTGTTATTATTTAGTAAATGCATGAATTAAGTTGTAACTGTAACTGATGCACTTCTAAAACAAAGCAAAAAACTGAAATCATAACCAATATTTTATTTTCCTTTGTCTTTAAATGACGACATTATCATTAAATTTAAACATTAAATAGCAAATTTTATGGGCGGCACGGTGGAGCAGCAGGTAGTGCGCGTGCCTCACAGCATGAAGGTCACCGGTTCGATCCCTGGGTCAGTGTGAAGCTTGCATATTCTTCCCGTGCATGCGTGGGTTCTCTCCGGGTACTCCGGCTTCCTCCCACAGACCAAAAACATGCTCATTAGGTTAATTGGTGACTTGAAACTGTCCTTAGGTGTGAGTGTGAGCGTGAATGGTTGTCTGTCTCTATATGTTGCCCTGCGATCGGCTGGCGACTGGCTCAGGGCCTCTTGGCCAATGACAGCTGGGATAGAATCCGGCCCCCCCACAACTCCGAAGGGATAGTTGGGCATGCACAATGGATGGATGGATAGCAAATTTTATTTTCAAAAGGATTTTTGTTTTGTTTGTGTCCATGTCACTGGTAGCTGATAAGTGTTGGAGGTGGTCAGGCCAATCAGAGTGCCTGTTTCCGCTCCGTGGGTGGACGGACAGACGATATATGATGAGAGAGAAGAAACACAGGAAAAACTTTCATTTTTAAAGCCAATTTCACTTTTACTTTTTAAAACAGTAGAAGTCAGTTTATTCTGGTCTCCCTGCATGAAGCCGAATGTCTCATCTGTAAATGTTTGATTCTCTCACACATGTCACTCATCTCTGTGATGAGTGACGGCTTCTTTATGAGCTGTTTTACTTTGTGGTGCTTAAAAACTGAGTTATTTCTCACCTTTATTTAATCATCTGAGCTTTGGCATCTCTTTAAGACTTGAACTCTGATGTCTGGAGGGTTTGTGCTGCAGTTCTGTTCTGCTGGTTTTTGTGAAGAAGTCTTTTCCTTCACAGAGATCTGAACAGTGTGCTGTGTGAAATCCTTCTGTGGATTCAAAGTGTGTGTGTGTGTGTGTGTGTGTGTGTGTGTGTGTGTGTGTGTGTGTGTGTGTGTGTGTGTGTGTGTGTGTGTGTGTGTGTGTGTGTGTGTGTGTGTGCGTGCGTGTGTCTTTTCAGTGTTTTGTTTGAACTCTGCGTCTGTCATGGAGGTTAAACTTTGTGCCGTCGGCCTCATTCTCACCCTTTTGTGGGCACTTTTTTTTTGAGAAAACCTAAATTCTTCAGGTTCATTAGTGCAGGCGTGATGTCATCATGGGAAGATATTAATAACATGCCAGTGCACACGCTTTTACGTATTTTTCCACACACAACCGTCCCACCCACCCATTGAAGTGGAGGTGACAGGGGCCGTGGAGAGCAAGGGCGTCGGTCAGTGCATTCAACTCCGCTCAGTCCTGAGGAAACTCCACCTGGTCACACAATCACACAAGGAAACTCTGTGTGTGTGTGTGTGTGTGTGTGTGTGTGTGTGTGTGTGTGTGTGTGTGTGTGTGTGTGTGTGTGTGTGTGTGTGTGTGTGTGTGTGTGTGTGTGTGTGTGTGTGTGTGTGAGCAGAAACTAAGAAAGCAGGCCAACAGGAGTCCTGTTTTACATATGAATGGAGCTGCTCGTCTAGACCAACTGAAGTCCTTCAAAATAAAACAGTAATAGTGACACCTGTGTGTGTTTTTGTAATACTAGATGGGTTGCATTTGTTTGTGCGTGTGTGTGTGTGTGTGTGTGTGTGTGTGTGTGTGTGTGTGTGTGTGTGTGTGTGAACCTCACCCGCCTGACTCACTTCACTCATCAGTATGAAGCAGCAGAAAACAAAGTGCTCACCTCAGACATTTGACAGCCTGCAGGCTGCAGACAGAAGAGATGCTGTAGATGCTTGTGGTTTGATGGAGTGTTGCACTGAAACAAGTGACCCTGAAAATACCAAGCGTGTCTTTTTAAGGGTCACTTCCACCTCATTAAAACACAACTATGCTGATTTTCAGGTGATTCTGGACTGATGAAAACATCCAGATGAATATTATTTTTCATTTCCCCCAATGTCCTTTTTAAGTCCGACTTGAGTCCCTTAAGGATCTGTTTCTTCAGTACACATAGTGTGCAGTTTATTGGGTACAGCCAAGTGATCCTGAAGTGCTAATGCAGTCTGTGTTCTAATTTTCACACTCATTGAGATGCATGGGGCTGCACGGTGGCGCAGCAGGTAGTGCGCGTGCCTCACAGCAAGAAGGTTGCCGTGCATGCGTGGGTTCTCTCCGGGTACTCCGGCTTCCTCCCACAGACCAAAAACATGCTCATTAGGTTAACTGATGACTCTAAATTGTCCGTAGGTGTGAGTGTGAGTGTGAATGGTTGTTTGTCCTTACATGTGGCCCTGCAATCGGCTGGCGACCGGTCCAGGGTGTACCCCGCCTCTCGCCCATTGTTGCTGGGATAGGCTCCAGCCCCCCGCAACCCTGAAAGGGATAGGCAGTATAGATAATGGATGGATGGATTAAGATGCATGGAAATATTAGAAACCCCTCTTAGCTGTAGCACCATTCAGGGGAAGATTTCTTCAGTCTGAGATATTTCTAGTGAAACCTGTTGGCAGCGTGCAGATCATCTAGATAATGACTAGACTCTCAGATTCTGCAGGAGATTTAGTGACTGATTATTTGTTGCTATAGATTGTTTATCAGACTGGAGGCATAAATTTGAAGGACTAGTACCTGAAAATTTGGATAAACAGAATAAAAACTAACTAAATGTGAAGATGGATGGTTCCACTGGACAGCAATGGATAAGTTTTTTGTAATTTGGGTGAACTGAACCTTTTTAAAGTCACTCAATCGTTGAACCAAAAATTCCACACCTGCAGATTGTTTTGGTAGTTTTGTGCTTTGGACCATTAAAAAAACTTCTCATTTCTCCTTTTTACGGGACTTTAACTTCACATCACGTCTCAATACGCTGATCGAGCCCCCTGATGAATATTTCAGTCTCAACACACTCATTGATTAAGTTGCTGATAGTCCTGTTAATTAACTGCTAACAAGGCTTTTTGTCTTGTCGTCATTTAACCCAACGCCTCTTGCCTCGCTTCAGCTTTTGCCCTGTGGGGTTTGTGAGTGCGCTGCTGAAGCCTCGTCAGGTTTGGGATGCAGGAGATAAGGCTGGAGTTTGGAGGCTGAATCCTAATGAACATGTGGCTGTGGAGAGGGAGGGAAGGCAGCACTGACAAGGCTCTCATTGTTCGAGTGTGGAGAGAGGGAGCGACGGGAGGAGTGAGAGAGGAGTAGAAAAAAGAGAAAGCCAGCAAGCCTCGAGGACAAAGACAAACAAGAGGACAGCGATGAAACAATGGAAGAAGAAGAGCTGCTCCTTCATAACAAACCCGACTTTCACGCCATCACCGCTGTCCCCTCCCCCCGTGTCACCCTGCCAAGAGTCAGTCTGAGCTGACACATTCAAAACCACAAGTCTAAAACCAGCAGGGCGATGCAGACGAGCCGAGCCTTTGCCATCCTCATCCTCACATGAGGGACACGGCCTCGCTGCTGAGTCATGACGGGAGGACTTCAGCTCTGAGCCGTTTTCAGCTTGAATCTCCTGGAAAGATGGAGGCTTGATTTATGGCACAAAGTCAAGCAGACTGAATTGATGTCGCCTGTTTTTTCACACAGAGCTTTATTAAGTGGAACTGATGCTGTTCTATGGCTGTGTTCAAAGTGTTTGACAAAAACAGTCATTTTACCTCACAGGATACGACAGTTGCTGCCTCGATCAGCTTGTTTGTCTGTGTTATATTGTGACTTTAACACATTAGTTCAGATCTGAACTAACCCTTCAAAACACCAACTCACACAATAACACAAAAACACCAACTGCTTGAGGCAGAGGTGGACCTGCAACTCCCATGTTCTGTGAGCTAAAATGACTGTCTTGTCAAAGGAGTCTGGTGGCTTTGAACAGAGAGCAACATTAACGTGTTTCTGGTTGAACAAAAGGGATGTTACTCTTCAAGGATCCTTTCCATAATGTTGTCAGACAGAAAAACAATCTGATCCTGTCAGTGGCAAAAGCGAACACTTGTGAACATGTGTCTTTCTTTTATTTCCAAAGTGGTGTTGATCGTTTCGTCACAGAAATTGGGAAACATGCAGTGTGTCTGTGCTGTTGTTAGTTGCTGGGCTCTGATCCTAATCTCTGTAACTCAAGTCTGACTCTGCAGCAGCTCTACAGCTCTGCCAACTGTAGCATCGGTGCAGTTTATGAGGTCCACCAGCCTAAAGCTGATGCAGGCTGATCCAAGAACCTTCCTATTAATCCTACTCTCAAGGTCAACAGACAGCAGAGTGATGAGTTTCTGTTTCTTCTGTGAAAACACATCGTAACTGATCTGAACTGCAGAAAAACGATAAATGATTAAGTGACTGCAGGATATGAGTTGTGTCAGAGGTTTGTAGGTGAAGAATCACTTTAACATCCAGCACAGGTTTCAACACAGGCACTCGCCCTCAATTAGCACAATGGAGAGTTACATCAGATCCTGGGGAGCTTTAGAAAAGTTCACCCTGACTGCAGTCATTCACTTGGACTGAATGTCTCTCTCGCAGCACAGAAAATGAAAATAATTAAACCACCGTGAGAGAATTCAGGATCATTTGTTTTGCAGAGCACCGCTGACTCTGAGCCTTCGGCTGATCTCTAAGCAGGCAGATCTTAACATTATGGAAAATTGATAATATACAGTAAATAGCAGATATATAGATAGAGTTGGCCGATAGGTTAAGGTTAGTTTTGGAGTTCGTCCAGTATCAGAAAGCCAGTAAACAGGTTGCATTGACTGCAAAGTAATCCTTTGGGACAAATGCGCCTGTTGAATTATGTCCAGTTGTATCTGACAGGCTCAGATCATTATTTTAAGTGTCTGACAAACTTATGGAAAGGATCTCTGCAGAGATGGACCTTTTATTAAGTGGAACCGAAGCTGTTGTTCAAAGCCACCAGACGCCTTTGAGGAACACAGTAATTTTACCTCTCAGAGCTCAGAGAGTTGCTGGTCCACCTCGGCCTCGATCAGTTTGTTTGTCTGTGTTATAGAGTGACTTTAACACATTAGTTCAGATCTGAACTAACCCTTTAAAAGTCACACCATTACACAAACAAACTAACCGATGGAGCCAGTGGTGGACCAGCAACTCCCATGTTCTCCGACTTCAAATGACTGGTTTTTTTCAAGGGAGTCTGGTGGCTTTGAACTGAGAGTGACATGACGTGTTTCTGGCAGAACAAAAGGATCTTACTGTTCACCAAAGGGGTGATCTCTGCGAGGATCCTTTCCATAATGTTATCAGACACTTAGAATAACAATATGAGCCAATCAGTGGCACAAATAGGCTCTTTTAATGGACGTACAAGTAGGATTATGTTGCAGCCTGTTTCATTTCTGCCAGCTGACACAATCTACAATCTAAATTCCAAAACATTTTATAAGCATTTATTTGTTAGACCCCAGAATATTTATAAATAGGCCCATGTTTAAAAAACACCAGAATGACCCTTTAAGAGTTAGAAATTCATTAAAAAGCTTTTTATTTTATATTAATTGCATTATGGAGTTATAATAATAATTATCGTGTACTCCTGAGACCTTACAGAGCAGCCTCAGCTCAAATAAAGTCACAGAAAGTTGTTTGCTGTCTAATATACAAGAGCAAAACATCAGATCTGTCACTTGTTTGACGGTCGTTTCAGTAGTTTTTCCTCTTTGTTTCAGCACTGAGCCCTGTTACAGCTGCTCACGTCCTTGACGAATCTGCAGCTCTTTCAGCTGCTGTTCACCTCCATGCGTGGAGAAGAACATCTGATGTTATGAAACCAGGTTCTGCCTCAGCGGTTGCTCAAACCGCAAGAGCAGCCACACCACGTTTCTCACATCGTTCCAGCTCACAGTTTCATCAAACTCGGAGTTCAGTTTCAGGGTCCGCTTCGTGTTCAGACGGGGTTTTAATCAGCGAGCGTTGGTGCTTGTTTTGGGGTTTTCTGGTGGTTGTTTGACGGGACGACCGCCAGCAGGACGAGACGTGCCGCTAATCCACACGAGTGCACGCCGGGCCTGCCAGGAGTCTCCATGGAGACGCTCCTGTTCAGCAGCTCGAGGAGAACATTTTGCCTCCACAGTGCCGATTGTACCTTTTCAAGAGCTCTCCTCACATGCAGCTCTGGAGTTTGAATCCTACAGATTTGCACTTTGTCCTCAAACACACTGCTTTCCCTTCACTCGTTTTGACAGTTGAGTTGTTGACATTTTGTCCACTGTCCCCTTTTTCCTCATGTTTGTTCCCTCTCATATACTATCTGTTCAAATATTAAATCATATCCTAATCTGGTACCATTTTTATCTACACCACCCCTTTTCTTTACAGGGTCAGATTTTTAGCCAATGAGCCATGATAAGAAATGTTGTGAAAAATCCCTTCAGCTGGTCTTTATCTGTTCTCTTTGGTCATAACTTATTATGTGTTCTATGAGGTAATAATATGTTGATTTAGATTGAGAAAGACAGAAAGTGGCTGTCTGGTCCAATCATTTAAGAGGGATTTTTCACAATCTGGCAACCCAAAAGTTCTAATGAATGGCTTCAGGGTTTATCTGGCCTGCAGACTGTTGTTTCTTAGTGTGACTCACCTTCGCTCTTCTTCTTCTCTGTCACAGGTGACGGACAAGTTCGACCGTCAGGACTTCAACAGAATGTGCTGGACATTATGCTCCAGGAAGAACCTAGATCAAAGCCAGCTGTTCATCTCCAACGACGACGCCTTCAAGATCTGGTGCATCTTCAACTTCCTGTCCGAGGACAGATACCCGCTGATCATCGTCACTGAGGAGGTGAGAGCTGAAGAACCAGTGTTTTCCTGTTTTTGCGTCTCATAAACTGATCAGTGACATTTTTCTCACCAAACGTCATTTAGTTTGCAAAACTCCACATTCACCTTGGGTCTGGGTCCTTTAACATGAAGATATCGGTGAACCACCGTACGGATCAACAGACAACAGCAATGGCTGCCACGTCCACTTATTAACTTTTAATAAATCAAACCTCAGATTGTACAAAACTAGACAACAAAAAAAACTCTTTTTAAAGCTGCAGTTTGTTCACTGCTTTTTCTTCCAAACTTCAGGATTGTCTGATTTCCAAAATTCTGATCTTCAGATGATTTTCCGTCCACAGTTTTACTTTTACGAGTACTAACATGTAAGCTTACTGCGTACTGGCTGAAGGATCTCCCAGTTTAGATCTGGAAAAGCACTTCCTCCAACGTGATTGGTTATTTGTCAAACTGGGGGAAGTTGTTCATGTAAATGTTTCAATACAATCAAATTAGTCAGCGTTTGTTTGTCAGCGTGAACTTCCCACTCCAGTTGAGACTCGTGTCAACAGGCTTCAGGTGCTCAAACATGAGCTCAGGACTGGTTTTTAGTTGCCCTCTCTCAGACGTGGGGCTTCGCTGCTGCAGTAACTGGCCTGCTGAAAGCGTCTGTTGCTCAAGAGCAGAAAAGGAAGTTTCCAGCTTCCTGTTCTTTAACAAATGCTGGAAGATTTATTGTTGGGTTTAACAAACCTCTGAGCTGAATCACAGGAAGATGGTTTGCAAAAGAAACTGTATTTATGTGCTCCAGTCAGCCCACGTAGAGACCAACGGTGGGAAATCTGAAGGTCAGTGACGGTTATGTGTTTGAATAAAAAGTGTTTGGTCCACCGTATGATCTCTGATTGTCTCTCCATACACAGATTGAGTACTTCCTGCGTAAGCTGACGGAGGCGATGGGGGGCAGCTGGGTGGAGGAGCGTTTCGAGGACTACAAGCTGCAGCTGAACTCCAAGCAGCAGAGTCTGAACGCCTGGGAGCTCATCCGCCTGGTGGGGTCGGGTCACTTCAGCAAGGGCATAGACCGCCAGACGCTCTCCATGGGCATCAGCGAGGTCTACCAGGAGCTCATCCTGGACGTGCTCAAACAGGTGGGCAGCACACCTGCACAGGCTGACGATACAGTCCCCATAACGGACACGAAGCCCGGTCCCTTTACCTTCTGCCTCATGTAGCACATGAGCCGTTTACAACGATAACAGATAATTAACACCTCAGATTCTTTATGATGAAACAAATGTCTTTTTAAAACTGAACTTCATGACCTGAAGATTTGTCCAATGGGTTTGGAGCAGAGTGCCACAGGCAGTCTTTGAAAGCTGCTGAGAGATGGAATAACACCTTGTTTTGGATCTTTTCAGGGGATTTGATGACCACATATAAAATACAGGAACAGGAAGCCTCACCCAAGGCTCTACAGTGATGTCATGATCAATGGATTAGAAATATGAGCTGAACAGAAGAAAACAGCCCTCTCAATATATATAAACTAAGGAAGTGAGAGTTTGTGGTCAAGTGGGGCAGAGCTGTATGTCGTTACTGAGGTCATGCAGAGAAAAAAAAAAGCTTGTAAAAGCAGAAAATGATTGTCAAAGAGCTACAAGAAGAAGACAAAGGTCTCAAACAGAGAATCCAGTCTGAATTACCCTCATTCATGTGCTCCTTTTCCTCTGCAGGGCTACATGATGAAGAAAGGCCACAAGAGGAAGAACTGGACAGAGCGCTGGTTCGTGCTGAAACCAAACTCCATTTCCTACTACGTCGGCGAGGACCTGGCAGAACAGAAAGGAGACATCTTACTGGACGGGAAGTGCTGCGTGGAGGCAAGAACCTGCTGCTTCCATCAGTCAGCCACAGAGATCAATGTGATGTCTGACACCAGCTTGTATGAAATAATCAGCAGTATCGCCTGCATCGCACACACAGCCGGGGCTGATTTCTTATTATTATTCTGGACTCTGGGATCAGTGCTTAATGTCACTGCCCCCCAGCACAACTGAAAGCTCTAAAAAAAAGCTAATAAGTGGACCTTTAGCAGACATTCATGACAATATTTCATTGTTTGCTTGTGTGTTTGTGTATTCATCGGCTGGTTTAATCGCCGTCTGTTGTTCTCGCTGCAGCCTCTGCAAGATAAAGAGGGAAAGAAGTGTCTCTTCCTCATCAAGTCGACACAGAAAAGCTTCGAAATCAGTGCGTCGGACAAGAAGAAGAAGCAGGAGTGGATCCAGGGTGAGTCATGATGTGATGTGATATCTAAAATTCACAGGCGTCATTCCTTTTATTACTGAACACATAATCATTATTCAAGCCTCAGCTGGTGACTGAGTCTGTTTTAGTTCGTTCACTCTTATGATGCACGCGCACAACGCTGTCTTTCAGTGATAGTGAATGATTAATTTTTTGTTTGAGCTGCCAACATACATCTTTGATCTCAATGGGAAATACAAATTCAACATGTTTCTGCATTTTTAAAACCTTCACACAAACTTGAGCAGCACTGTGAAATTTATTTTAATACAGTTTATACTTTGACAAACAGGTAAATGAACGTTTTTTACTTTCATGTCATTACATCACTTCTCTTAAAAATCAAAACAGGGCTGCAACTCAGTTATTTCAGTTACTGGCTAATGTGCACATTATCATCTGAATCAGTCAATTAATCGTTTATTCTACAGAATGTTAGAAAATATGAAATTCCTCTGCAGAACCAACAGTCCAAAACCCAAACACATTCGTTTTACAGAAAGACAGAAAAGCAGCAAATCTCCCATGTGAGGAGCTGGAAGCAGAGTTCTAACATGAAGGCCACTGATACATTGATTTTTGTGTTTTCCTTCAACTTTGTCACGATTGTACTTGAAAATTTTAATGATAATGACTCCAAAGCTTCACAGCTCTTCACTGATCATCTGGACCTTTGTTAGCTTGACGTTCGTGTGCACTCGTTCGCAGACGTCTTTGAATGAACAGGTTTTTCTCCTCCACCTTTCAGCCATTCAGACCAGCGTGAACCTGCTGCGTCAGGGACGGCCGGCGCCGCACCGCGAGGCTCGACAGAAGCGACGGGAGCTGCGGCTGAAACTTCAGGCTGAACAGGAGGAGCTGGAGCTGAGGATGAGGGAGCTGCAGACGGCCAATGAGGCCAAACAGTTCGAACTGGAGAACATGCGGAAGGTGAGGAGGAGGAGACACGCAAACACTGAATGTTCACCCGTCAATCCGGTCTGGTCAGGAAACGTCTGCCACATTAGTTCCTTTTTGCAGCATCTTTGATTTAAAATAGTTCAGCGTGGAAGTGAGAAGGGCAGGAGTGATGCACGAGGACAGAGTAAAGAGTAAACACGATGCAGGAGTGGAAACAAGGTGTGCTGACTGGCCAGAGTCTGACTGCAGCTTCTGTGTGTTGATTCAAGTTTAAGCAGTGCATCAGTTGCACATACCTTTTATATACAAGGGAAAAAAACAGGATCAAACTGCTGATTAAAAGACACTAAAAACAAACACGAAGATAAGAGGCTCATAAAACAGCCCACTCCAAGATAAACAACATAAAACACACAGACTGGCAGAGACTGTAAATAAAACCTGTAAACACAAACACCTTCTGTAGAGAACGTCACCACTGTTCACCTGAAACACCAGGAAAGGTGAACAAGGAAAGACGCGTGCAGGAAGCGATTGACTGGAATGTGTGAGTGAGACCTGAGGGATTTCCCCAGAGGGAACATCTAATCCTGAAAGATTAAAAAAAGGCAATTAATCGAGGCACACTCTGATGAATGAGGGGAGGAAAACAAAAAGTTTGTTTGGAAAAGGCTTCATTTTAACTGTTCAAGATTAGGAATATGCTTACACTTAAAAAATACCCTTTGGAAAATGCTTCATTTTCAATACTTTCATATTTGAAATGAAACGATCCTGTTATGTTGTCGTGTTTGTTTGTCGCATCCTTAAATAATCAGAATCAAAACATACAGTCAAAGTTAACATGAACAGCTGGTAAATTAAACAAAGTGACAAAATACAGTGATTGCTGTCAGTATAAAGGAACTGAGTAAAGTGTTTAGATGTGATGATAAGAACTTTATCTGGAAACCTTCCACGTCCATCAAGTTTCGTCTCTCCACTGAAATGGGAGCTCTTTTGTACTGTAATCAGACATCAGTCACTTCTTGACTGAAGCAGAGAGATGAGTTTCTGTCTCACCAAGAAGATCAAACTTCACACAGACAGAAATCTCAACATTGGTTTGATTATCAGACTGAAGGCTGCGTTCAGGTAGTCCTCTCATTCATTTGCCATTGCAGAGGAATAAAAAAAACCTGGCTTAACTTTTCGCTGCAATACAACCAAATATCTGCAAGCACACATTGCTGGTAGATGGTTGTAACGCAGACTCTACATTTCCACTGTCTAACCTGCAGTAAGACAAAATCAGTGCTTCCATGAGCGCTGTCACCTCTGATAGTGTGTGAAAGCAGCAAACCCTGCAGGGCATCGTAGCATTATGTCATGTATCATAGATGGAAACTGATTTCCTGGAAGGAAGTGCCGTAAAGAGATATTGTCCCAATCAGTTCAATCATCCCTGCAGTTACAGTCAGCGTTGTGTCACCACAACCGCAGCTAAAACAAAGTCTGAAAGCTGATTCG